>NC_041381.1:288969980-289269980 GCF_002162155.2 Triticum dicoccoides | reverse complement strand
CCCGAAGGTCTGTGGTAAACTACTCACAACTCATCGAAGAGCCCTTGGAGATGATGTAGAGGCCCTCCATGGTCGATTCCCCCTTTGGCGGAGCATCGACGAAGGCTCCAGGATGGGACCTCACGGATACAGAAGGTTGCAACGGTGGAAACATTTTTTCGTGGTGCTCCTGGATGTTTTCGGTGTACGTGGATATATATAGGTGAAGGAGGTAGGTCAAGAGAGCCATGAGGGACCCACAAGGGTGGGGGGGCACGGGCACCCTCGTGTCCGCCTCATCTACTTCTTGACGTCCACTCCAAGTCTCCTGGATAGCGTTTGTTCCAAAAAGATCGCTCCTGAATGTTTCTTTTCGTTTGGACTCCGTTTGATATTCCTTTTCTTCGAAACACTGAAATAGGCAAAAAAACAGCAATTCGGGCTGGGCCTCGGGTTAGTAGGTTAGTCCCAAAAATGATATAAAAGTGTAGAGTAAAGCCCATAAATATTGAAAAAGGGTAATATAATAGCATGAAACAATCAAAAATTATAGATACGTTGGAGACGTATCACGGTGTCGGACACATTTATGCTTGGATGCAGTGGTTGGCTCATAGACGAGCCACACGTCTTGGGTGGTGACGTGCCTGAGACAGCGGCTATCCTTGGCCAGTGTGGGCAGCGGTCGCCGGCGCTAGGGGCCAAGCAAGGTGTCGGCAAGGCTCAGGGGCGTCGTGGTGATCCATATGAAGATTAGGAAGAGCAAGGGCAGCAGCAAAGGAGCAACAAGGGCTCGGCCGACGTGGTGCAATTCTCGTGCTCTGGCCACGCTCTGTACACACACACAATGTGCTAGAGCTAATGCCAGGGTTCCCTATTTGAGCTAAGTTTTGGCAGGGTGATGCTATTAGGAATTATAGAGATGATGGACATGGTAGTTTGGTCAAATGAGCTAGTGCCCAATGCAAGTTTATGAACTTGCAGATTTCTGTCATGCACATGAGGTGTTCGACAGAATGATAGGGTGGCCTAGAAGATTTTGTTAGACTTGGGAATTGTCAGGATGGGGTCTCTTTGGATGGCAGAAATGATAGAGGGGTTGGTTATACGAAAGGAATCAGTTGTTAGTGCAATATTTAAGGAATTTAGTTCTGGACAAAAACTTCAAAGGAATATTTGGTGGACTTCCAAGATGACAATGGAGCTGGTCTTGTGGACTTAAGGTTTTGGTTGGAAGGACTAAAAGGTGGAAAAGATTCAGAATTATTGGGGATAGGAAAATAAAGGTTGTAGTTGTTACTCAAGAATGGGACAAAATTGAAAAGAGGATGTTTCACTGAAAATTTTCAAAAGACCAAATTAGATTTTTATATAAAAGTGATATATAGGCATCACCTAACCCCTCATATTTTTTGTTGAATATTGACAGACTTATTCAAAAGGTCTTACTGTAACAGAAGCATTTCAGAGATTGAAAATTCTATTAAAAGAATTATTTTGTGGCAAATTTATTATGAAAATATTTCCTACCATTATTTGAAAATATAAATGGAAAGATTTAAGAAAACTAACAAGGCCCACAATATTTTACAAAACATCTATATGAAGGGAAGAATTTTGGAAAACAGGAAACAGGAAATGCTCCAACATTACTAGAAGACCTAATATAATTCAACATTTTATTTCTGGCTTAACTTACTAAAGATATGATTAATTTTTTGGGGTGTTACAAACTCTACCCCCCTTAAGAAAATCACATATTCGAGATTTGTTAGGGGGGGGGGGAACTGAATGCATATCACAACAAATGATCATATGCGGAATGCAATCGTGACAATGCACTTATGACGAACGCCCTAAAATGCAATACGGAGGTTGCACCATGTAAACTAGAGCTAGATATTGCAACAATGATTGTCTATAGTTCGAAGGTGAGATCTACAGGGTCTTGTGGAAGGGTCCCTGGTGCTGGAGCACATTCTTCTTGTTCTAGGGGAAGTTGAGGAAGCAAACGAAGAACATGCCCTTCCGGAGTTGCTAAGGGTGGTCCACCAATGGCGATCTAGGGATTCAGGATAGCAAGATAATGGAGATAATCCATTAGTTGTTGGTTTAAATGCTCCTGGGCAATCACATACTGAATGAGATTTGCCAAAGCTAGATCTCTTTCTATACGTTCGCAATGGAACATGGCTTCTGCTGTCGAGGTTGCATGGTTCGGCAAATACTAGTATTTCCTTTCACTGGCAGCGGGTACCGCGAATCTAAGACAGGTAACTGCTTCATAAGTAGCATCCTCAATGGACATGCCTGAGATTGGCATGGATCTCCTGATGAAAACAACATATGGAGGGCCTTGATTTAAATCCTCTGCTGGAATGTGCACAATTGCCAATTATTTTGAGGAATCTGCCGTGATCCTCAATTTGTACAACTCATATTGGAGTGGGTGGGTGGGTGGAACCAAGGGTATTGCTGGTTAAATCACACAAAACCTTAACTAAACTACCAGGTCTTGCATCTGGAGTTCTTAGGTAGGCTCCGGGGTGAGACATGGAGGATGGATGGGTAAAATTAGTGCTCAAGGGTGAGGATGGCTGGTGTGGTTTATGATATGGCTCCTTAAGGTGCATGGATTAGGAAACATGATGCGGCGCTGGTACGACTTGTGTATAGGCTCCGACATAGGGTTGTGCAAGTCAAATTCTCGGACATCACTTCCCAAAACGAGTGTGACATATTACTCTGTGTGTCGGTTAGGGTGTTCGGCGACCACTTCTAGAGTTTACTCTATCGCCATATGCCAATAGTTTACGCTAGATCACACATGGTACCATCAAAAAATGGCACACGGGTAATTTTACAAGCTTAGTATGCCATGCGACTGCTACCTCAAAAATACAAGGCAACTGGGGCACTAAGATTTGACAACAATTCTGGTGGACTTAGTCCACCTCATTGACATCTAGCCGGGTGTGTCTTGTAGATGCCGAGGCTCCTCCGTGAGCTTCAGTGTCGGGGTTGGTTAGGGTAGGATGAGGAGCTACAGGGCTGGGATAGTGGTGATGCCCCTCATGGGGTGTCGAAGCCACAATCCCGTTGGAGTAGGTCTCCAAGAGAAGACGGAGTTCCCCTAGGGAGGCGAAGGCACTGTGTCACATCCCTAGCTTCTGGCATTGCACTAGGTTAGCTTCTTGTGTGCATCATGTTTAAGTTTCATATGAATTTGAAATGGGGATGACAGAAAACCCCTAGCACCCCTTTAAACCAACTAGGGTTTACTTAAATCATTTTCAATGAACCCAAAATGCCCTTCTAAAATGTTCATCATCTTTGCCTTGGTCCAGAACCTCTGACAAAAATGGTGCACACTTTTCTAGGACAACAGAGGGTCACTCAATTAAATCATATAGTATTTGCATTTGGGCATTTAAATTCTACCAAATATTTTAAATGCTCAAATAATCATAAACTAAAATGTTTGTTGTTGGTTATATTCCAAACAGTGGCATTGAGCAGTTTCATGATTTTTGGATCTGTCTAAGTATTTTTAATAAAGCCCTAAAGTGACAACAAAACAGAAAATAGAAGAAAAATAGAAAAGGAAGGTAACCTACCTAACTTACCTGTGCAGCCCACCTGGTGGCTCAAGTGACCGGCCCAGCCCACCTTGCCCCTCCCCTGTCGTCTTTCTCCTTGCCAGGAGGACGAGCACGTGGCCGACGCACGCCGGCGCACGCACGGACACCTCTTGCTTGCCGCTTCACCTTGGCCTCTTCCGATGATGCCACGCACCCCCCTGGAACCCCCTCGCTCACTCCATCGACCCCATCCCCTTCCCTGGCTCTCTCCCTTGCACGCACCGAGCATAGCCGTCACCATATTTCGTCGTTGCCATGGCCACAACCACTGCCCCGCCTTGCCAATGCGCTTAGAGGCTCCGCCTGGTTCCCCTCTTCCTTCTCACCAAGCCGCGCGGTGCCGGAAGGCCCTAGACGCCGCCAGCTCCGCTGTTCCCCTCCTCGGCCACCGAAGACCGCCGTCGTCGATTCACTGCCTCCGCCACATCCCCGAGCTTGCTGAGACCATCCCCGACCCCGCTGTGAGCTCCGCCATCGTTTCCCCCTCTTCCCATGCTCTACTTTCCTCTCTAGCCGCCGTTCGCAACGAGCCCGAGAGCTCTTCGCCGCCGGCCACGTCGCCACCGTGGCCACCATTGCCTAGAGCCGCAACCAAGCACACAGCCATGCTTAGTGCACCCCTAGGAGGCCGTAGCGCTCCTCCTTGCCTCCTGTTGTGCTTCCTAACGTCGAAACGCTGGACGCCTGAGCTCCGGACACTGCCGTCGTCATGGTTGCCGTCGCCTCGTGGTTGCCTTCGCCTCAGGCCACCCCAGCCCCTCTTGCTTGCCCCATTAGATGCGCGCGATCGCCAACTCCTCGTAGAGCCTCTCCACCGCTCATTGGGTCACATGAGTTGCGATTCCGAGAACCTCCCCCGTCTCTGGCGTCACCGGCGACGAGCCGTGGACCAAGTCTGGCGAGGTTGACTCATTAGACCTAGGGTTTGACCCCCCAGGGTCTCTGACGCGTGGGCCCACCCCTGTTAATCTTTAGTTAGTTTTAGGTTAGTGCTAATTAACCCTGACAGTTAGTTTAGACACTAACCAGTGGGCCCAGGCCCTAATTAACCTAGGTTAGTGCTAACATAACACTAACTAACTCTGTTAGTTAGTTGTTACACTCACATGAGGGTCCCAGCCGTCAGGTTTGACCTGGGCTGGCACTTTTGACCTGCTGACGTCACCCCAACGTCATGCTAACGCAGTTATCCTTTTTCTGGAATTATTCTTCAGTAAATTCCAGAAAATTCCCAAAACTTCTAAAAATCATAGAAATTCAACCATAACTCCAACTAAAAAAAGTTTTATATGAAAAATGATCAGAAAAATCCAATCTATCCATATGTACTGGTTTCATGCATGTTTAAACAACTTAACCTTGTTGTTTAGTACAAAACATGATAAAGCACTATTTAAATTCATAAGATGAGTTTGGGGTTGAACCATTGGTTCAAAATGACTCAAAACCATCTGGTTTTAGTTGCATTAGCCCAACACACTCATTTTGCCATGTCATGATCATGCATCATATTGTGCATTGCATTGATTGTGTTTCCTTCTCTGTTGTCGGCAATTGTCCCCTCTTAGTAGACGTGGTTCTGACGATGAGATCGATGACACCGATGAAGAGCTATACTATCTTCAAAAGTGCCACTCTCTTGCTCCTGCTCTCTTTTACTGCATTAGGAAAATAACGACTCATGTGTTACTTGCTATGGTAGTTGAACCCCCCTTTTCCTCTGCATGACCTGTCATTGCCACAGTAAATGGATGAAACCCACTAGCATTAGTAGGAGTTGTTTGAGCCCTGATGTGCCTACTCATCCATGCTTGTTTGTCATGCCTGCTACTACTTAGAGTTGAGACTGGTCTGATTCATCGGGGATGAATTGGAAGGTTGTGAACATGTCCTACCGTGTGTGAGCTAAGTGTGTGAACACGATTTGGTAAAGGAGTACATGGTGGGTTGTCTCACTGAAGCCGTCCTCAGGAACTGAGTTCTATGTTTGTGATCCATGAACATCTACTACCACTCATTAGGATCCTTAATTGACCCTCTCGGCTTCTTAACCACCCTTGTCATCTGTCCAGGAGTTGCAAGTAGTTTCTGGTGTTTGTAGTATGCTGGAGGCCATGCGTAGCGCTGGCCTGAGGGGTGGGCTGTGATGCGGTAGGCACGTGGCCGGGTATGCCGGGCGCCCGTTTGGTGTCGCGGAACCCTATACACATTGTTCGGGGCTGTTGTGGAAACCTCGGCCGGACTCCCTGTGGATGGAACCTGAATAGGCGATAAACCTGGACTTGAGACTTGAGTGTTTAGGTAGGCCATGGCCGACACCCTCGTTGGGCTTCCGCTTGAAGGTTGTCGAGTACATGTCGTGTAAATGAAGGTAAGTGGTGAGAGCATGTGTGAAGAAGTACACCCCTGCAGGGTTAACATCATCTATTCGAATAGCCGTGTCCGTGGTAAAGGACCTCTGGGTTGCCTATACAGTTCATAGACAAGTGAAAGTGGATACTCTAAAATACGCAAGATAAGCATGAGTGCTATGGATGGCGTTCTCGTAGGGAGACGGGAGTGGATCCATAGTGGTGTATTGATATGGTGAATATGTGGACTCGTCTGCGCCACCTCAAAAGAGTTACTTGTAGTCGTAGTTCAGGTTAGCCACTGAGTCAAAGTTGCCTTGCTGCAGTTAAACTCCACCACCCCCTTTCTTGATAATGATGCATATTTAGTTAGTTCTGATGTAAGTCTTGTTGGGAGCATTTGTAATCATGTTTGCTTAATTTGTGTTTTTGTAGAGAGTCTTCAGTCTCGCTAGTAGTTCCGCGTGGACTTCGACGTTTAGCTTGTTACCTCAGCTACGATCTTGTGCCCTCAGTAGGATCTTGTAGATAGTTAGGCTTCTCAGCCTTTTTCATTTGTAGATGTATGTACCCAGACATGATAAGCTTCCCCATGTGCTTTGACTTGTATGCTCTGAATGTTGGGTCGTGAGAACCATGTTTGTAATATCTCGCTCCTCAAAGCCTATTGAATAAAATACTTGAGTTGTAGAGTCATGTTGTGATGCCATGTTGTATTTGCACATATCGAGCATATTGTGTGTATGTTATTGAAGTGCTTGGTATGTGTGGGATCTAACTATCTAGTTGTTTATCCTTGGTAGCCTCTCTTACCGGGAAATGTCTCCTAGTGCTTCCACTGAGCCATGGTAGCTTGCTACTACTCCGGAACACTTAGGCTGGTCGGCATGTGTCCTTCTTTGTTCATGTGTATGTCCCTTCGGGGAAATGTCACGCAGTGTCTACCGGAGTCCCGTTAGCCTGCTACAGCCCGGATTCCCCGAAGTCCTACCAACCCAGTTGCTACAGCCCGGATTCACTCGCTGATGGCCGACACGTTCGTTGTTGGGTCATGTATGCATATCCTTGTAAGTTAGTGCCACTTGGGTTTCACGACTAGCCATGTCAGCCTGGGCTCCTTGACATATGGATGCTAGAGACACTATCATATACGTGTGCCAAAAGGTGCAAACGGTCCCGGGCCTAGTAAGGCAACACCCGTGGGGATACCGTGTGTGAGGCCGCAAAGTGATATGAGGTGTTACATTCTAGATCAGTGTTGCATTGAGTTGGGGTCCTGACACACTGCCTGGGTAGATGACAGGAGCAGACCTTGGGGGCTCAACTGGCCTCCCAAGCAGCACTACCGGGGTGTCGGTGTCGGTTGCGGCTTCAATTCTCACCGGTGTTAGGAGAGCAAGCGCCCTGCGGGTTGCAATCATATCATTTGTAACCTGATTGAATAGTGCTTCTTGCACTCTTAGGTAGCACACCAGATGCACTAGAGCAGGATCCGACTCATGGTCTCCATTGGCGACTTCGGTCGGCCTACCATAGCCTTCACTATTAGGGTAGTAGAAGAAAGGGTGGATGTTAACCCTCGGCAACAGATGCCGGAGATTAACTATACACTCTCAGGCTGCAAGGTGGATGGCCTGGGGCTCGTCGAAGGTCATCCTCCCGGTGAATTGGTAGGGGCGTTTTGATGTGGTACCCCTCCCATAGATGTGCACCATGGCCTAGAAGTGGTGTATGGCATCACTCATAGGCTCCTGGTACAAAACATATTCCGAGGGTTCATCTATGCCAAAAGCATGACGAGTGAGGTTGGTGAGGATGGCTACGAAATCTCCAAGCTCGATAGTAGTGGTCTCGTTGCGGACAATGGGACCAGGCATCTTGGTGGTTTGGAAATCAGGTTGCGAGTGAAGGTCATGATGTGCCAAGTTTGGGGAAAGGCTCCCCTTATAAGCTAGCGGAGTCTTCCATCGCATGCTTGTGGATGGGACAACTCAGGTGTCGGCCACAAGCACACAGCCTATGGGCTAGGTTGATAGGTTGGGCACCAACCATTAAAACGATGTCGGCTAGCCACTATGCGGTTATCGGATAGGATAGGCTTGACTATGGACATGTAAGGATGTGGATAGAGTGGAAGCCTAGGGATAGCGACCAGACTAAGATAGAATTGGCCAGTGGTCAGCCTGGCTTTGATACCAAGGTTGCCAGGGCTAGTTTTCCGAGACATAAAATCCCAGCAAATGACCCTTGTGTCATCACTAGCCCCAGGATTACTGTTGCTGGTGGACACTTCCTTGATACATAATTCCAAGCAGTTACAAGAATTTGAGTACAAAAATGATTTGTAGTGGCAGACGATGAAAGCAATTCATGGATCTCCAACATTGATGGGACTCCATTCCCACAGGAACAACCGACCTGGATAACTTCTATCTCGTGTGGCTGCTATCTTCGAAATCCTAGGTTGTGGGGTGTCATCGTAGTACTGCTCTCATAATCGTGATCTGGCCAAGACAATAGCCAGGGACAAATAAATGAGTACGTCTGAATGTAATCGCAAACATGATGAACAAAAGATATACCGAATGCTCATAATGAATTAAACTATATGCATGTGATGACAGAAAATTAATGCATGACATGATAAATATTAATACAATGCGGAAGGATAAATAAATCATGTTAGTAGTAAATCAAGAAAATGAAATGGAACATCCGGAACTGGACTGCCCGAGGAATTTCGAGAAAAATGCCAAGCGAGTGTCTGAATGCGACGCCTCGATAGGTCTTGAAAAGAAATGCCAAACGGGTGTCTAAAAGCGATGCCTTGAGGGGTCTTGAAAAGAAATGCCAAACGGGTGTCTAAAAGCTATGCCTCGAGAGGTCTTGAAAATAAATGACATAGTCGGCTGTCTGAAGCGACGCCTCATAAAGGGCTTATAAGAAAAGAAAAACATGAGTATCCATGTGGACTAGCCATCCCAAGTGATACTCAGAAAAGAAAAGAAAAGAAAAGAAAACGAGTATCTCAGGTAGTCTAGACATCCCAAGAGATACTCAAGGTTGCACATAAGAGGAAAAGGTTAGTCCACAACAATATTCCTATCAACAACAATATACATAACAACACCAGTAGTGACAAGAATTATCCTCCAAAATGAACCATGATCAATTTAATTATTTCCTCTCGAGACTGACACTAAGACCGACACTTGACCAACCCATACTGTAGTCCTTAACCGCGGACATGGCTATTCGAATTGCTATGACTCTGGAGATTGTGTACTCTTTACCCACGTATATAGGATTTCTCTATCCAACACCGAGAAGCTAACTAATTCCCATTACGACCTTTGGGTTGAAAACACACCTGACCAACACACACTAGATTAGTATTTTGGATACCAGGAATCACCCAAAGCATCATTCAAGAGAAACTGTAAGGCGGGGAGACCATCGTCTCGAGTAGCAAGGGATCACTTTTAACACGTGCAGATTACAAGAGGTGCCCCCCTCTCAGCCCAGTCGGATACACCCATGCCCCCTGACCAGATGACTGTCATTATAATCGGTACCTAGAAACCTTCATCGTGGCCTCTATGTACAGTGAGTGCAGGGAAAGGGGTTAACAACTTACTGAAATGTACCGTACCTGTGGCAGGGACAAGTGGTACCACGAAACCAGTATGGGGGTTACCGAAGCAAGACTTGATCTTCGGTCGACTTAGGAGGTTTATCCTGCAATGGTTAGCACAATATATTTTCTTGGTATTACTCAATAGGGTCACCATCTGGTATGTCCCAACATACCCTCACTAATCATTCTCGTCACAACGAGATTTCAGTCTCACGGACACTTTCTCGTGACCGATTCTTCCTACAAATTAGCCTGGACCAACATAGGCATATATGGCACGTGAAAATAACCATACTCACTTAGACTTCATGTTTAAATGAAGATAAAATACCATCAAGGGGATCATGCATGTATGACTAATAATATGCAAACAAAAAATTATGCATTCACCATATCATGTGTTCAAGATGCTTGCCTTGAGCATGCAGAAATATTGGGTGCACTCCAAAACTTTGAAAATGTTATTGTCCCTCCATCTTCCTATTTTCAAAATATTGCAATTACCACATAAAGCCAAAACAGACCTAAAAAGTTGTTTGGACATTTTTGAAACCTTTACATAATATTAAAGGACGGAGGCTTTCTTAGTTCTCCACAAGTCATCCCTTTCTGTCATCCTCAATGGTGTTCCAGGCAAGTGCATTCAATGCAAATGTGGTGGTAGGCAAGGAGATCCATTTTCCCCCTTGATGTATGTTATGGTTGGAGAATTATTGCAAATCATGGTTAATGAAGCATGGAGAAATGGCACACTTTCTTTACCTACTGAGGCCAGTTATACTGAATGCTACCCCATCATACAGTATGCTGATGATATCCTAGTTATCCTGCCTGCTGATATGAGTCAAATTAGGAATTTCGTTGAGATCCTTGATAATTTCTCCAAGTTCACTAGGCTTGTAGTAAACTACAGTAAATCCTCTATGGTGCCAATCAACATCTCTGAGGATAAAGCACAGGATCTTGCAAATGCCTTTAACTGTAAAAAAGAAGCCATGCCCTTCACATATCTTGGTCTGCCAATGGGATCAACAAGGCCTAAAGTATCTGATTTGATGCCAATGGTATCAAGGCTTGATCACAGGCTATCTGGCATTGCTTCCATGATGTCATATTCTGGGAGGCTGGTTCACCTCAAATCCATTGTTGCTGCTCTTCCAATTTTTGCTATGTGGTGCATCAGAGTACCTTTCACCACACTGGATCATTTTGAAAAATCTGGTAGAAATTTTCTTTGGTATGGCAAAGACATTAATAAGAAAGGAAACTTCCATGTCAATTGGGATAATGTTTGTCTACCAAAAAAATCATGGGGTCTGGGTGTACTTAATCTGAGAATACAAAACAAAACTCTGCTTACAAATTTCCTTTTCAAATTTTCTAATAAGCATGATATTCCCTGGGTCAACCTTATCTGGAACAATTACTATGGCAATGATGAGGTACCTAATTTCCCTACCAAGGTGGGATCTTTTTGGTGGAGAGATTGTTGTTCTATTTTGCAAGACTTCAAAGATATTACCGTCTCCTATGCTGGGAGTGGCAATACAATAAAGCTATGGTCAGATAAATGGTGTTCTCATACACTTTCCCAGTCAATGCCTCAGCTATACTCCTATGCAAAAAGTGTTGACATTACTCTTGCATCTGCCATTAATATGGAGGAAAATGACTTTTATGAATTGTTCCATTTGCCCATGTCTTCTATTGCAGTGCAACAGAGTAACAATCTCAGAGAACTGATCAATAGCAGAGATAACCAGCAAATACCAGACTCATGGAAATTTTATTGGGGTAGTACTAAGTACTCTAGTAAAAGAATATATCTTGAATACATGGGGAACCCTCCTGATGCTCCTAAACCTTATCAATGGATATGGAAGTCATGTTCTCTGCCCAAACAGAAATTTTTCTTCTGGCTTCTGTTACAAGACAGATTAAATACTAGAGACCTACATAACAGGAAGAATTTCTACATTGAGACAAGTAAGTGTGTGTTATGTGATGATGAACCTAATGAACATCTAATGCACCTCTTCTTTAGCTATGATTCCAGCCAAATTTTTTGGATGAGCATTGGTTACCAATGGGACACTCATTATAACCTCATGCAAATGCTATTGGAGGGGAGCAAGCAAAATACCTATGGTTGTTTTAAAGAGAGTCTGGTTGCTGGATGTTGTAGTTTATGGAAGCACAGAAATGGCATCATCTTTGATCACAAGGTCAAGAACATGGCACATTGTATAGCCACTTTTAAGGAACACTTTAGTATGATCATAAAGAAAGCTAAACCTGGTTTGAAGGAGGGCATGCAAAGTTTGCTAGACTATTTGTAGATATTTTGTTTTACCACTTTTTCTCCACCATGTACATCCATATGTAATTGTTCCATGTTATTAATGAAAATGAGAGTTACAGTGGGGGCCTTCCCCACTGCTTTTGCTCAAAAAATAATTCATCCCTTTCTATCCATTGATTTTATGTTAATCGTAATAATAGACGACTAAGATTTTTATTAAAAATGTTTTACAGGAAACCCCCTGGTATTTTGTGAAATGAACCCGACGTCCCGGATCAAGTGAGCCCCTTTAAGTTATTGGCTTTTATCAATGGCTTGTAAGTTTTTTATGCCACACCTGGGGTTTGAAGTGTTTCCCGTGCGATGGTGTCCTCTTGCGTCCGAGCTCTAATGCCGAGCTAAATCCGAGGCGTGTTTGCACGACCGAGCTCCAACAATATTTGGCATTCAAGGTATCCTCTTGCGTCCGAGATCCAACGCCGAACTAAATCCAAGGAATCTTTTGCAGCCGAGCACCAACGCTGGACCACTTCCAAGCTCCAACGCCGGAATGTATCCAAGCTCCAATGCCGGACTATATCCGAGCTCCAACGTACGACGATATACAGGTGTCATAGATCACCTTGGCCTGAAAAAGTTTGGGTTATCCGAGCTTAACGCTGAAAAGTTCTCTATGGAGCCAGCCGCTTGCAGCCGAGCGTTATGCCGGACTGCTTCCGAGGTGATGCACCACCTCGGGTTTGGGCTGATTGTTTGCGGATTTTATTTCCGTTTGATGAAATTTATCTACTGACGAGATATATAGCCAGTAGCCCTCAAGGTGTGTGTCGGCCTAAAATCTTAGATGCACATTAGAGGAGATAGTGAACGGCGGACGGGCCCTTGAGAGAAGGTTTTGAGAAGTCGCCGTAATATATTAGCTTGATGTTGGATAAGTCCCAATTGGTACCTATTGTTGTCCGAAGACGCATTTGCCCATAGTTCGGTCAAGCCGAACACTGAGCACTTTGAATTTTCTACATTGAATAGGCAATGCAATGGCCCCCGAGACAGTGGTCGGGTGGCAACACCAGATCAGGGGATCGATGTTCCCCTATAATATTAGTAATTGATAAGACCGAAGCCCAGTAGCCCCCGAGCCTTAATGCGGGCACGGGTGGCCGCATTAAGGATCGATATCTAGAGTAAAATCACAAAGTATGGGTAATGATTCTATGTATCGAAGTACTCTACATCATTAATGCTCGGATCCGCATTGTACAAAAACTTGTTGACCGACCATCGGCTTCAATCTCCTGGGCCAGTAGCCGAGGAGTGTTTGTCCTACTTTATAAAGCCATTATAAGCGCAAAGATTTACGACAAACAAGGCAATCCGGCCATATGGTTTTATAAACAAAGGTACATAGAGAGATATGTTATATTACTATTAACGTAAGAAACATCTTCCAAAGAAAATAGTCCCGCTATCGGTTCCTTTCTTTGGGTGGTCATGCTGACCATGATCATGAAACCTCACCCCCCGGTCAATGTGGGAGAGAAATATTGAAGATTTAGTTTGGGGAAAGTTCCCGAACTATGTGGTCTTTGGCGGACCTAAATTTTCACTTCCGTTGTTGCCGACCAATTATATTCTTTAAGATAGCTAGCTTTCGGCTTCACCTAATCTGAGGTACTAACCCAGATGACCCGATAGTAACAATCACAGAGGTGCTCCCTTTACTGCCTATTCAAACAATCAAAACGTAGGAGTAAGCACAGGAGCCAGGCAACTCAGCTTGGCGAAAATCTTAAGTCAAATTTGATGCATATTTATGGCTTTATAATGATGATTACGGAAGGCAACGCTTGTATACTGAATACAAATGCTGATGATATGTTTATTTTGACTCCGTTGCGACCGTTTATCAGTTGAAAGTGGCCCATCGTCGTCTTCCACCCCTTTGTAGATGCTATGCAAGGTGTTTCCGCAATAACAGAACAACCCTTAGTTGACGTTTCGGTGCCCGAAGGCGGTTGTTTTAGCGGAAATGAAGCAATCAGATATTCGGGCTTTATAACTTTCACTTAGTCATAGGAGCTTAAAGTTGGGAGGCTAGTTACTAGCCCCCGGTTAGTGTTCGGTTTCAGCCGAGGTCAAGCTATAAACACTTCGGCTAATGTTATGAACGGCACGTCATTTAACACAGGGTGACCTCTATCCATCTTATAGTTTAACACAGACATCGGATCACTGACCAGTTTGCGCTTATTGTGACAGTCAGTTTTCGGCTTTCTCCACTGAGGCGCTTTAACCATGTGAGGTAGAAGCACAATCGCAGTGGTTCTCCCTTCGAACACCTCGCCGAACAAAGCAGAATGTAGGAGGCAAGCACAGGAGCTGGGCAACCCAACTATTGACCGAAGACACAATTCAAAACCGATGCATATATAGCAATATCCGAGAATGTTTTTGCCAAGGAGTCCATGAAGTACCTTGGCTCTTGGTGGGTTCGGCTCTAGTCGCAGCCCCTCTTTGATATTGCCGAAGCTTTAAAGGTGTCCGGCGTTGCACTGCGAGACTTATGCTGGAAACGCATAAATAAGTTAAAAGTGCCATAGGCTTGGAAAACCAAAAAACTTCAGTAAAGACTTTACACCCGAACTAAATCAAGTTTTTGGTGTCAATCCAAAAATTGGTCTTAAAGTTTTTTGTCCTTCTGTCATGCTTTAACATGACACATCTGATCTCTAGACTGTGAGTAGGTCAACATCGGCTTCAATCTCCTTATACCGAAGGTGGAATGCTTCTCTGAGGCCAGTTTAGCAAACTAAACTCGAGCGACTTTAGAGAGAAGCGAGGCTATCCAGCTATTGACCATACACTCGAGTCAAAAAAGGAGCGATAGAAAAAGACTTTGCAACGACTAGGAAGAAGACAGTCATGACAGAACGTCTCATACAAATTTAAGATCCCCAGTTAACTTGGGTAAAGGAAGTGTTTTTAAAAAAACAACATTTGTTGACAAACTATGTTTTTAAGAAATAACTATAATGTTTAGTCGAACCGAACAAGAATTAAAAATTGGAAAAGCTGAGCATGAAAGCTACTTAGCTGTTAATGTGTTTGATGTCGATGATGCGGCTCGAGCTTATGGCGGGACAAGGTCCCAGCCCCCAAGCCGGTCTCGAGGTGGCGGAGCAAAGAGCTCGACACTCCGAAGTGGCGACATAGCACGACCAATGTGGCGAGGTGGAAGCCCCAGTCCGACCGAGGCGATGGAGCAGGTTGGCAGTATGACGCCAAAGTCCCCAACGTGGGTTAATGAAGTGATGACGAAGCCCCCGGTCCAGTCGAGGTGACATGGTACGTCGGTATGTCGAGGTGACAGCGCTGCCCAACCCGAATCATTTACCTATGCATAGAAAATAGTGCAATCCGGAGATGATAATAATAATAATAGTAATGATAATAATAGTAACAATAATAATAATAATAATAATAATAATAATAATAATAATAATAATAATAATAATAATAATAATAATAATAATAATAATAATAATAAATTAAAAAAATGCATAAATTTATGCAAAGTTAATAATAAAAGAAATATGGCCTGTGCACCGAACACCCGACGAGGTAGAGCTCTCTCGGCAATGCCGAAGTGACGCAAATGAAGTAGATTTCACGGTGGCGTCGATGTAGGTCGGAGCTTGAGGGACGACGGTTTCGAGGCATTACGCTGATGCCGTGACGAAGTTTCAACATACGGCATAGACTGTGTCGCACCGGCAGTGTCCGTCTATCTGCTGATAAGAATCCAGGCTCCAAATTGTGAAATAATTAGCACACTTTTGATCATACCCATGCTAGTACGTGAGGGGTGTAGATCATTAATTATAATACATGAAAAGGTAGATGAAGAACAAACAAACTACCACAATGCAGTAATGAACATAAAAAGGGGCAAGGGTAGCATCTCCGTGTATGGCCACAATCCGCGTTAGGCCTTGAATTCAACATACTGAGGCGTGCGTCTGCTGCTAAAGTTTTGTTGCTCTGATCCAATCGCACAATTTGATCAATGAAAGCAGGATTGCGGTGTCGGCATGGCAAGGCAACCGCACGACCCGAGCATAATCGATTTTCTACGCACACAAAATAGTGCAAGCAAGAAATAATAATAATTGAAAGAAAGAAAAAAAGAAAGTGCATAATTAATTTATGAGAAGTGAATAATCTAGCAAAATACGGCCTCTGCATCAAGGTTGTGATGCGGAGCATCCTACGGTCATCCCCATGGACCTACCTTCGTCTCCCACGACACCACCTGGACCAATGACAAGAGCCCATGTGAGAGCTAGCGAAAACGAGGTTAACCCCCCTTTGACCCACTTGAGACATGGCTACTACCTCAAACGGAGATGCTTTGTGTGCTTAGGTACCAAGGAAGCAACCAAGGAGAAGTTACGGTGCAAGATGAACATCAAGAGCATGAAGACAATCTGCCCAGCCCAGAAGGACCTGTACAACCACCCATGTACCGCCCAACTACCGCCCGGGAAGTACAACAGCCCGACTACCGCCCAACAATCGGTCCAGCTTCTGTGATCGAGCAGTGCAAGGCCGGTACTGCACCAGTTGTACCGGTAACTGCCAAAAGACTGGTACAACCGCCTTGACAACCGGTTCAACTGCCGCTCCCTTCGACGTACACCTCCAGGAACCAGCGCCTAGACTCCCAGCGGTACTACCGCCCCCATGACCGGTACTACCGGCCTTCCTGAGCTCCGAGCGGTACAACCGCCCCATGACTGGTACAACCACCCTGCCTGTGCATAGTGAAAGGGGTTTCACCCCATGTATCTCCCAATTACCCCTTGGACTATATATACTTGTCTCCTAGCTTCGTATTAGGGTTAGCATTGTGATAGCTCATAATTGAGATAGAGCTTTGCTCATCCACTTGGTTACTTCTCCTCGGAGCTCATGACCTCTTCGGAGAAAATCCCCCAAGCGGATTCAAGACCCCATCACGGGAAGACCCTTCAAGACCTCCTCATGGAGAAGACTCTTTGTAGCGTCCCTTGTTGACTTTGAATCATGTATCACTCTTTGTGTTTCGAGGATCTAGCATATGTGTGACCATATCTTGTTGGTTGAGTGATTTCTCTTGTGTTTCCCCTTGTTTTCCCCACATGTTCTTCGTGCTCTTGGTAGGATTCCCTCCAAACATGAAAGATTGGGTATCTAGGGTTCTACCCTACATCATGTTTGTATCACAATCCACATTGATCACGTATTTGGAGCCCCTACCCCTCTTTTTCTAGCTTGATTTTGTTGTGTTCTTCCCCAATTTCGAAAATCCCCACCAAAAATAGCCCCAATTTTTTTTGTGATTTGTTGGTGTGATGAAGTTCTGTTGGATTTGATCCATGGATTTCGTGTGTAGGAGGTAGATCTAGCTTGCCCACAAGTTTCCCCACCTTCCATCCACTAAAACCATCTAATTTTGCCCCCGAAATCATCCATTTCCGCCCCAAAATCGCCCCGATCCAGATCTGCCAATTTTCCCGACCCCAGCGGTACTACCGCCCTACCAGGTGGTACTACCGCTGAGCACCACAAGCGGTACTACCCCCCCTCCCAAGAGATACTACCATCCCTTCCAGTTTCCGTTTTGGCGGATTGACAGTTTATCCCATAACTTCCACATCTCGAGTCCGATTTCGCGTTCTTTAGCTCGTTGAGAAGCTATTGACATCCCCCATCCACCTAGATAGGTTCCAACATCAATTGACGCCATCAAAATTCCTAAACTTTGGCATCTTTGCCTAGGGCTTTCACCACATCATCCGCTATACCACCACCGCTTTACACTACCACCATTTTGTGTTTGGTCTTTGAGAATTTGAGTTGTGGTTCCCGTGTCCTATAGTGTTTTGGAAATATAGGTACAGTTTGACATCAACATCACCAGCGCTCATTTTCTTCAAGGACTCGTCATAGCCAACAACCATCATTGCTTACAAACGACTACCTCGACGGTAACCTCGACGACATCTTTGTCTACTCATTGCCATTGCATTGATAACCACCATAGCCTTACTTTTGTGTTGCTTACCTATCCAGACTAGCCTTTGAGTATTGTCGGCAATGTTACTTGTGCACATTAGTGATCATACTCCCCATAGCATACATACCATATCATAGTGGTGCATATCTTGGTATCATCTTTTGTGTCACAAAGTTGTCATCATATACACAATTGCTATCTTGGTTTGTGAAGTTTTGCATGAGAAAAGAGCTCAAAAGAGAAAGAGCCAAACAAGCTTTTAAGCAAAAGGGAAAGATAAGCAAAGAGCTTATAAGCAAGAACCATAGCATCATACTACATTAAGATTGTCATATCCTATCATCTTGGATCATATCACCGGAATACCATACATATAGCATACTTAGGATAGAAGTCGTTACATTTTTGCCTAGTAGGTTGTGCACAAATTTCGTATCCGCCTATTGTGCAATCATGCTAGCGTCTCTCTAGTGTTGTGCAACAAGAGCATTTTCGTGGTTTCCACTTTGGCTCATTCCTTCGTTGCACAACCCCACTTATCTATTTGCGTGTGTGTTACCGTGTACCATATCTTGCTATTGGTCTACTTGTTGGATTTGCAAATTTGTGAATCTTTTCCAACATTATTGAGGCTCACTAACAATTGCATCAAATTTTGTGCGACCATCCTAATCGAGCTCAACCATAAGCTTTTACTTGTGTAGGTGTGAGAATCGACAAGAATTGGTACCAATTGTGCTATTTCCTTGCTCCACATTTGAGTCATCATTGATCCATCCTCAACATCGGTCAAGGTACATTTGATATAAGTTCTTCTCTTTCTCCCACTCACATATTTGCTTGGAATGATGGATAGGCCAAGTTCTTCTACCAACCCACTCTTCATCGAGCAAGACGACGACATGTCATCCTATGTCACCAAGAGCCACCTCTTCGGTGCACAAAGAGCTTTGCATCAAGAACAACAAGCAATGAGCGACCGCATCGACAATCTCGCTACCGACTTACGACTCTCCGAGCAACGAACAAGAGACTACTTAGACAACAAGTTCGACGCTCACAAAGAAGAGAATGATGCAAGAATGGACGAGAGTCGTGCCCTGTTGGTGAACCACCATTCTTCCACTTCTTCCTACTCAATACGGAGCTGCTCGAGTCGACACTTCGGCGACGCTCTCTCCGGATCAAGTACACCGACATCAAACACTCTACGTCGAGCCGCGCGTCCAGACCGTCAAGCATCTCGCAATCCTCTAAACGGCAATCATCCACAAGAACAAGTCGACAAGCAAGCACATCGTCATCGACAAAACCAAGTCCCTCTTGCACAAGCACCAGAAAGGCAACGTCAACGTCTCCAAGAGGAAGAGCGAGCGCGACAACATCAAGACGAACAAGATGTCGAAGCTCAACGTTTCCAACAACAACAGCTTGACGCACAAGCTATTGAGGCGGAACGTGCCCTTCAAGAATCAAGTCGAGCCATTGCCAACCACAACCGAGATACGCGCAATCTAGAGGAAGCACTTCGTGAAGAAATTCAAGAGCAAAACTACCAATCTAGAGTGCATTGTAAAGTTCCTCAAGCTCCTCCAGAAGCTCGACAAGCTCCTCCACAACCTCAAGTTCATCAAGAGCAAGATGACTTTGGGAATCCTCCACGTCAATAGCAATATGAGGTTGACAATCCTCCACGTCAAGGACATCATCATCACCCTCGTCCCCAACACAATAAAGAGCAACACTACGGCAAGCTCAAGTTCAGCATGCCCAAATTCCATGGAAGGAATGATCCCAAAGAGTACCTTTCATGGGCATTGAAGGTCGACAAAATCTTTCACTTGCACAACTATGAGGAAGAGAAAAAGATCACTATGGCATCCCTTGAGTTCCAAGACTATGTGCTCATATGGTGGGAACAAGTCCTTGAGCACCGAGGTGCACCACCAATCACCACATGGGATCAAATGAAGGATGTCATGCGAGCATGCTTTGTGCCAACATACTACAACTGTGACCTCTTCAAGAAACTCCAACTCCTCAAGCAAGGAACAAAGAGCGTTGAAGAATACTACAAGGAAATGGAGATTGCCATGATAAGAGCCAATGTCACGGAAGATGATGAGCAAACAATGGCCCGTTTCTTGAATGGCCTCAATCATCCCATCAAGAAGATTGCCGACTTCCAACCATACTGAAATCTCATTGATCTTGTGCATCTAGCTACCAAAGCGGAACGCGAAGTGCAAGATGACTTCAAGTACGCCAAGTACTCCTCGAAGAGCTATGGCTTCTCCAACACCCAAGCTTCAATGACTCCACCAACTTCTACCTCAACCAAACCATCGACAAAGCAACGACGACAAGTCGAGTTACAAGAAAACTTCGACAACCTCAAGTCGCCCTCCTACTACAAGCAACTTCAAGCCATGAGCTTCGTCATCTACTCCAACCGATGAGACCGTCAAGACAAGTTCTATCAAGTGTTTCACTTGCGGCGGACGAGGCCATAAGTCCTTTGAATGTACCAACAAGCGCACCATGATCCTCAACGACGACGGAACCTATGACTACATGAGCGAAGAGGAGATGGAAGCCCTTAAGAAAGTGGCCATGCACCGGCGCGTGAACAAAGATGAAGATGATCAAGTCTTTTATGATGAGGATTCGATCCCCGCTCTTGTTGTCTCCAAAGTCTTGACTCTTCAACATCAACAAGACGAAGACCAAAGATGCCACATCTTCCACACCAAGGCCGGCATCAATGGGAGGTCCGTCAAGGTCATCATCGATGGAGGTAGTTATCACAACTTGGCAAGTGAAGAACTATGGTCTAAGTTAAAATTGGTCAAGATGAAGCACCCGCACGCCTACAAGGTCCAATGGCTAAGCGATTCCGGCACTATCCAAGTTGAGCATACGGTCAAAGTCTCCTTCAAAAATGGAGAAAATGAAGACACTTTGGAGTGTGATGTTGTCCCAATGTCCGTTTGCCACCTCCTTCTTGGTCGACCATGGCAATTAGACCACGATATCATCCACAATGGGCGTACCAATCACTATAGCTTCAAGATGAAAGGAAAGGAGTACGTGCTATGATCTATGTCTCCAACTCAAGTGATCACCGACAAGGAAGCCACCCATCATGGAGAAAAGAGTGAGAGAGTGACCCACCCAAAAGAGAGTGAGCGCCACAAGCCAAAATCGAGTGCCTCCACGATGAGCGACAAGAAAAACTTAGTCATGTTTGCCACCAAAAGTGAGATGAGAGAAGTCTATGAGAACCCATCAAGTGTTATGGACTATGTCCTTGTGTGCAAGGATGAGGCACAAAAAACTAACACCTCTCACGATCTACCTTTAGTGTTGTCTTCTCTTTTTCTAGAATTCCAAGATGTTTTCCCCGACGAGCTACCTCCGGGTCTAGCTCCACTACGAGGCATTGAACACCAAATCGACCTCATCCTTGGAGCACCTCTACCTAACAAGGCTCCCTACCGCGTCAACCCCGAGGAAACTAAGGAGATCCAATGGCAAGTACAAAAACTCATCAAGAACGGTCAAGTACGTGAAATCTTGAGCCCTTGTGCCGTTCCGGTCATACTTGTTCCAAAGAAAGACGGTACTTATTGCATGGTTTCCGATTGCCGTCCCATAAATGCTATCACCGTTAGATATTGTTACCCTATTCCACGCTTAGATGATATGCTTGATGAGCTTAGCGGAGCCACCATTTTCTCTAAGATTGGTCTTAAGAGTGGCTACTATCAAATACGCATCCAAGAAGGTGCTGAATGGAAAACCGCATTTAAGACCAAATTTGGCTTATATGAATGGCTAGTTATGCCAATGTGTTTATCCGAAGCACCCGGTACTTTCATGCGAGTCATGCACTTTGTTCTTCATCCCTATATTGGTGTATTTGTTGTGGTCTATTTTGATAATATTCTTGTCTTTAGCAAATCCTTAAAGAGCATGTCACCCATCTTAGAACCGTGTAGCAAACCCTTAGGAATGAGCGACTTTATGCTAATATGGACAAATGCCTTTTTGGTGTTGATAAGCTTGTTTTCTTGGGTTTTATTGTGTCTTCTAAGGGTGTTCATGTAGATGAATCTAAGATCAATGCTATTAAAACTTGGCCCCAACCAACAAACTTGCAACAAGTGCATAGTTTCTTGGTTTAGCAGGTTTCTATCATAGATTTGTGGAGGATTTTAGCACCATTGCTACACCTTTGCATGCTTTGAGTAAGAAGAATGTGCCATCTGTTTGGGGACCATCCCAAGATACCGCATTTAATGAGTTTAAGGGTTTTCTTACTCATGCTCCCGTGCTTGCATTACCCAACTTTGACAAACCTTTTGAGATTCATTAGGATCCTAGTGGTAATGGCATAGGAGGTGTGCTAACGCAAGAGAAGCGCCCCATAGCATACTTTAGTGAGAAACTTTCCAGAGCGCAAGTCAATTATCCCATCTATGACAAAGAGTTATATGCTTTAGTGCGAGTTTTGCATGAATGGGAACATTACCTTCGTCCTCATGAATTTATCATCCATACCGATCATGAA
The DNA here is from genome assembly GCF_002162155.2 of Triticum dicoccoides. NCBI lineage: Eukaryota > Viridiplantae > Streptophyta > Magnoliopsida > Poales > Poaceae > Triticum > Triticum dicoccoides. The sequence goes on along the minus strand of NC_041381.1, from coordinate 289,247,439 downwards.
ATGCTTAAGTACTTAAAAGGACAAACTAAGTTGAATAAGTGTCACGCTAAATGGAGTGAATTCATTGAGTCTTTTCCTTATGTCATCAAGTACATCAAGGGTCAGGAAAATGTAGTGGCGGATTCTCTTTCCCGCATATGCATGCTTGTCACTAAACTTGAATTGAATGTCATTGGCTTTGAGCACATAAAAGACTTGTATGCGCATGATCCTACTTTTTCTATTCCTTATGCCAAGTGTTTGATGCATACATCTTGGGAACGATATTATATCAAGGATGATTATCTTATGAGAGCTAACAAACTTTGCATTCCCGAGTCTTCTCTTCGTCTGCTCCTTTTGCAAGAGGCTCATGGAGGAGGACTCATGGGACACTTTGGACGCGACAAGACATTCGCTACGCTCTCCAAGAACTATTTTTGGCCCAAGATGTTCCATGACATCTCATGCTTCACAACCGTTGTTCTACATGTCACAAAGCTAAGTCAAAAGCGCAATCCCATGGTCTTTACATGCCCCTTCCTATTCCTTATCAACCTTGGGAAGACATTAGCATGGACTTTGTACTTGGTTTGCCTAGAACTCAAAATGTAAGGATTTTGTGTTTGTTGTTGTGGACCGATTCTCTAAGATGGCACATTTTATCCCGTGCAACAAGATAGATGATGCTTCACATATTGCAAATCTTTTTTGTAGGGAAATCTTGCACCTCCATGAGTCCCAAAGACGATTGTCTTAGACCGTGATGTCATGTTCTTGAGTTACTTTTGGAAGACTCTATACGCTAAGCTCGGAATCAAGCTTTTGTTCTCTCCGGCATACCATCCGCAAACCAACGGCCAAACGGAGGTGACGAACCGTATGCTCTCCACTCTACTACGTGTGTTGATCAAGAGGAACATCAAGGATTGGGAGGAGTGTCTACCCATCGCCAAGTATGCCTACAACCGAGCAAGACATTCAACTACCGACAAGTCCCCCTTCGAGGTCGTCTATGGTTTGAACCCATTGTCCCCATTGGACAATCTTCCTCTTCCACTACAAGAGCGCACCAACATGGACGCGAGTGCAAGAGCGAACTACCTCAAGAAGATGCACGAAGATACAAGGCAGACAATCGAACGCCAAGTACAACGACTCGCGACAAAGCTCAACATCAACAAGAAACCAATGATATTCAACATTGGAGATCTTGTGTGGCTACTCCTTCGCAAGGAATGCTTCCCAACGAACGCAAGTCCAAACTTCTACCACAAGACGATGGACCCTTCAAAGTGCTTGAACACTACAACAACAACGCCTACAAGATCGACATCCCATGCGACAAGTACTCTGTGAGCGACATCTTCAACGTCAACAATCTCTCCCCGTACCATGGTGATGAGGATTTCGATCCGAGGTCGGATCTTTCCCAAGGGAGGGGAGATGATGCGAAGCATCCTACATTCATCCCCATGGACATATCTTCGTCTCCCACGACACCACTTGGACCAATGACAAGAGCTCGTGCGAGAGCTATCGAAAATGAGGTTAACTCTCTCCTTGTTGAACCCCCCTTTGACCCACTTGATACATGGCTACTACCTCAAATGGAGATGCTTTGTGTGTTTAGGTACTAAGGAAGCAACCAAGGAGAAGTTATGGTGCAAGATGAACATCAAGAGCATGAAGACGATCTGCCCAGCCCAGAAGGACCGGTACAACCGCCCATGTACTGCCAACTACCGCCCGAGCGGTACAACCGCCCGACTACCGCCCAACAACCGGTCCATCTTCTGTGATCGAGCGGTGCAAGGCCGATACTGCACTGGTTGTACCGGTAACTGCCAAAAGACCGGTACAACCGCCCCTACAACCGGTTCAAACGCTGCTCCCTTCGGCGTCCACCTCCATGAACCAGCGCCTGGACTACCAGCAGTACTACCGCCCCCATGACCGGTACTACCGGCCTGCCTGAGCTCCCTGTAGTACAACCGCCCCCTTGACTGGTACAACCGCCCTGCCTGTGCGCAATGAAAGGGGTTTCACCCATGTATCTCCCACTTACCCCTTGGACTATATATACTTGTCTCCTAGCTTCGTATTAGGGTTAGCATTGTGATAGCTCATACTTGAGATAGAGCTTTGCTCATCCACTTGGTTACTTCTCCTTGGAGCTCACGACCTCTTCGGAGAAGATCCCCCAAGCGGATTCAAGACCCCATCACGGGAAGACCCTTCAAGACCTCCTCACATAGAAGACCCTTTGTATCGTCCCTTATTGACTTTGAATCATGTATCACTCTTTGTGTTTAGAGGATCTAGCATATGTGTGACCATATCTTGTTGGTTGAGTGATTTCTCTTGTGTTTCCCCTCGTTTTCCCCTTGCGTTCTGGGTAGGATTCCCTCCAAACATGAAAGATCGGGCATCTAGGGTTCTACCCTACATCAGGTTGGTTCGGCAGAGTTCCAACCCGTAGGTCAAAAATTTATCGGCTGGCCGAGGTGACGGCGCCGAGCGTCGTTTAGAATATCTCTGCAAAACTAATGCAGTACAAACGAACAAATCATATTCTATGTGTAATAATTTCGGGAGCTAACCGAATAATTAGGAAAAATAAAACCTGTTCGACGGCGATGACCGGACATATTTGAATTACTAGAATTCACTAACCAAAATCAAGGTACCATACTGCAAAACTAGTATAATCAATTGGGTTATAGATTTATGCAATTTTAAGCAAAAAATAGTAGAAGCCCAGCGACCAACTAGGAGCTGGAAAAAACCTCCCTGATGTGTGTTCGGAGGTCCTCAGTTCCATGTGGTCGCTCGGGACGTGTTGTCGCCGCTCCATGTATGAGTTGTTGCGCGTGCGCCCTTGAGAAGTCGATCAAGCCGGAGTTTGCTAGCTTGTTTATGGGACTTGCGCGGGGATCATCTCCGCATGTGACTTTATGTCCGGATGGGGACGCCGCGTCAACGGGCCAAATTTTAAATCGGTCGCTAAAGGTCTACATAGAAAAAAATCATGCAAACCAGCAGAACAATATCCAGTGTGTGGAATACATGAAGTATAGTATAGGTAACTGGAAATATAAAACATGATACCCTTGTGCAGGTAGCGAGGCATGGAGACTCAAGGAGAACAAAACCTGAAACTAATCGGACTAGTACTTCCTCATATGGAGATCAATCAAACCTGGAACAATGTGTGGAGTCCTTCACATACACCCAATGGATTGGTACTAGAGTAGTCAAAAAGTGTTTTGTTATTCCACGTCCCTGCGCTACTCCGTCTCTTCCAAGGGTGATCTGGCCTCCGTGACATAGCAGCCATGGAGGATTAAAAACTGCACACCAGCATCCGACCAGCGACACTGTTGCTACTTCAATAATAAAACAAAAGGAAAAGAAGAGAGGGGATCATCCCTGCGCCTGTGCTGCCTGAGGAGGGAAGCTCCTGGCTCCCCGTGGCCGCTTGGGACCCGGGATCACAGGATGCCAGCATTCAGCCGATTTGTCCTCGGTCGTGCCGATCTCTTACACTTAGAGGCTACCCAGCACACAAATTCCCCTGATCCGATCTGATCTCAAAATAGAGCTCGGACAAGCCTGTAAAATATAATTGCAATCCGACAAGAATAATTCTCCAAGAAATCAATTCATGCAAAACGAATCTAATTGAAAAAATAGCACCTAATTATCCCATCGATCCATGACGAACGTCGAGCAGGCTCTCAATGAAAGCACCAATGTCGATTCTATATCCGGCATATTTCGTAGTAGGGGTCCTAAGCTAGGCGTCTTGGAGCGATGGTAACATGGACACATAATTTTACCCAGGTTCGGTTCTCTCAAGGAGATAATACCCTACATCCTACTTTTGATTGTATTGATATGAGGATAGTACGTAGTACAGGTATCTACCACGAGATTGTGGTAATGAATATGATATTGTCTATTGACTAGCGTGGCCTCGGTTTACATATGCACCGTAGGCCTAGGGTTTAGTGGAGTCCTTGTCTTGTGTGCCAAGTCTTGTGGAATCCTCCTTGTATTCGGCATGGGCTGCCCGAAGTGGCCCATTAGTGAATCATCATGGGGGTCCTCGGCCCGACCCACTGGTCGGGAGACGACGTGGTGAGTGCCCCCTAGTCCAGGACACCATCAGCGGTGGTGGCCGCATTTAAGATCATATGCGCTAGTTGGCTCGGAGACGAAGCACACGTCTTGGATGGTGACGTGCCCGAGATGGTGGCTATCTGTGGCCAGTGTGGGTGGCGGTGGCCGGTGCTAGGGGCCAAGTGAGGTGTCGGCAAGGCTCAGGAGGCACCGTGGTGATCCATATGAAGATTAGAACGAGCAAAGGCAGCAACAGACAAGCAACAGGGGCTCGGTTGACATGGTGCAATTCACGCACTCTGACCAACTTTGTACATGCACGCAATATGCTCGATCGAATGCCAGGGTGCCCTAGGGTGGCCTATTTGAGCTAAATTTTGGAAGGGTGATGCTATTCGTAACTACAGAGATGCTAGACATGGTATTTTGGTCAAATGAGCAAGTTCCCAATGCAAGTGTATGAACTTGCAGATTTCTGTCATCCACATGAGGTGTTTGATAGAAGATAGGGTGGCCTAGAAGATTTTGTTACACTTGGGAATTGTCAGGATGGGGTCTCTTTGGATGGCAGAGGTGATTGTGGGGTTGGTTTGACAAAAGGAATCACTTTTTAGTGCAAGTTTTAGAGGAATTCAGTTCTGGACAGAAACTTCAGAGGAATATTTGGTGGACTTCCAAGATGATAATGGAGCTGATCTTCTCGACTTAAGGTTTTGGTTGGAAGGACTACAAGGTGGAGAAGTTTTAGAATTATTGGGGCTAGGAAAATTAGGGTTGTAGTTGTAACTCAAGAATGGGACAGAATTGAAAAGAGGATGTTTCACTCAAAAAATTCGAAAGACCAAGTTAGCTTTTTGCATAAAAGTGATATATAGGCATCACCTTACCCCTCATAGTTTTTGTGGAATTTTGAAAGAATTATTTAAAAGCATCTTAGTGTAAAAGACGCATTTCAGATATTGAAAATGTCATTAAAAGAATTGTTTTTTGGCAAAATTATTATGCAAATATTTCATGTTGTTATATAAAAATATAAATGGAAAGATTTAAGAAAACTAACAAGGCCCATAATATTTTACAAAATTTATAAATGAAGGGAAGAATTATGGAAAACAGAAAGCAGAATATACTCCAGAATTACTAGAACACCTAATATAATTCAAAATTTTATTTCTGGCCAAATTTTACTAAATACAGATTTGATTAAATTTTTTGGGTGTTACAATATAATAGCATGGAGCAATGAAAAATTATAGATACGTTCGAGACGTATCAAGCATCCCCAAGCTTAATTCCTGCTCATCCTCGAGTAGGTAAATGATAAAAACAGAATTTTTGATGTGGAATGCTATGTAACATATCTATGATATATTATTTTCTTTGTAGCATGGACATTTAGACTTGAATGATTCAAAGTAATAGTCTATAATTTGACATGGAAAAAACAATACTCAAGCATATCAACAAGCAACTATGTCTTTCAAAATATCAATGCTAAAGAGACTTATCCCTTGCCCATTATACTCAATCATTGATCCATTCATGAAACACACTCAAATATTAACTACAACCAATACACAAGTATGAAAATAGTTTTCCTAGTTGGTTCTTTATAAGATAAGATGGAGAATCAATAAAAATAAAAATTTCATAAAAGTAAATAGATAAGCCCTTCACAGAGGGAAGCAGAGATTTGTGGAGGTGCTAGAGCTCATAGCTTAAATTGAGAGATAAAATTGTTCTCAGAGGCATGCTTTTCATGTCAACGAAAGCGACCAATAATTCCCAATATATTCCATGCTAGATACATCATAGGCATTCGCAAACAAAAACTAAAGTTTATTTCCTTTCCACCATTCTTTCACAATCCATGGCTAGCCATATCCACAGGTGCCTTCCATACCAACACTTTCCAAGGAAATTATTATCATAGTATTTTTCATTTCGGGACTGGGCATCCATATTACCTGCCACACTCTCATGCAATGACAAGTGAATAAACACTCGTCGTGAAACTAAAATACCTAGCATGGGAAATATTGGCCACCCCTTGCCGCTTCAGTAGCGGTACGGGCACACAAAATGGAAACTCATTTTGAAATTAGAGTTGGCACATACAAATTTACTTGGAATGGCATGGAAATAACGCATATAGGTAGGTATGGTGGACTCATTTGTTGGGTTTAAGGAATTGGATGCACAAGCAGTATTCCCGCTTAGTACATGGGAAGGCTAGCAAATAGATTGAGAAGCAACCAACCAAAAAACGAAAACGGTCGTAAATGAGCATTGAAAATAATTAACACTGAACAATGCACCACAAGTAGGATAAATTTTCGTTGCATAACTATTGACTTTATGTGCATGCATAGGGAATCACAAACCTTAACACCAATATTCTTACTAATGCATAATTACTCATCAACATGACTCACATATCACTATCTCCATATCGCAAAACTATTGCAAGGAATCAAGTTCATAATTTCCAATGATCTTCATGAAAGTTTTTGTTATATCCCCCTTGGCTATCTATCACTTTGGGACCTGTCATGGAAATGTCATGGCAGATGTCCTAGCAAAAGGACTTAGTCGTGGAGCCATCGTAACTAGGAAGCTTAAAGGGGTTAAAACGGGACAAAGGACACGAGAGTTTATACTGGTTTGGCCCCTTGCGGTGAAGGTAATGGCTTAATCCAGTTTGAGGTTGGATTGCTTATGTCTCGATTACCAGGGAGCGAATTCGCTTGACCAAGTTCTTGATCTATTGTTACTTTTCTTGAAATGCCACCAGGTCCTCCATTTATATATAGAGGTCGACGCCCAGTGGCTCACAGAGTCCCGGCCGGCTCATAAACAGTGTCCGGCTCGGTGTCTGTCTATTCCTGCCTTACAATACAATTCATATATATATATATATATATATATATATATATATATATATATATATATATATATATATATATATATATATATATGGCGGTTTATTTCTATGGGCCTTAAGCCGCCTTTGGGCCTTGGGCCCTTAACTGAACCGCCATCTTCAAATGTCGTCTCGGGATTCATATGATGACTCGCCGTAGGTATAACCCGGCCCCTTCTGGGCGGGTCATACCTCATAGTTATACCCCCAACATTAGGCCCCATATTGATTTGAACTGGTTCATGTCAATCTTCAATACTTTGAAAAAATCTTCTACTCTTCATTGTGCGAGAGTTTATAACCCGCCATGACGTCATCTTCTGGATTTGCGATAACCCGCCATGATGTCATCTGCCATTAATTCACATCTTGTCCAACATATCTCAACGGATCCTTATCTTAATGACCATCCCGAGAATCGAGGCATCCTGGCAGGTGGATAACCATATTTTCAGTCTCCTCGTTTTTCACGCCCACTTATCAGTGCTCCATTATAAATAGCCATGACCGGTCTTCTTCTCATTCTCCCCCTTTCCATAGTTTCCTTCCTCTCGCGACCTCTGCTGCTCGAGCTCCGCCGCCGCTGCAGAGCGCACCGTCGTCTTTGTCCCAGGCCGCTGCATCACCCTGAATTGAACCAGAGCATGGCGGCGACCCTTCGTAGTAGATCTGCACCTATAAGTTTTTGCTTTCCCGCACCTCTGATCCGCATTAGGGTTTCTGAACCTCTCTGTGTTCTTCATATTTCATCGTAGTTCATCTTTAGTGCTTGCACCATGAACCTCTTTGATCTGAAAACGGCGTATAACCGATGTGGTAGTTGTTTTGCTTTCACCTTTCGTACCATCTGATCCCCTTTCCTGGAAGAAAAGATCCTTTTAGAGCCTATGAACTCATCTGTACTGGTTTTTAGGTCTATATTTATTTCCTTTTCCTGAACAGTCGTTTATCCAAAATAATAGCTACAGCCTTCGAAACTTGTTTGTGTAACACTTAGCCAAAAACTGATTTTTGATAGATCCACCTATCCATGGCGGCTCAAACCACCGGCTTAAATTGCATTGCTTAAGAGATAACATCCGACTTACCCATGGCGGCTTAAATAACCTGACTGCTCACGGCAGTTTAAATAACCTGACGTAATTAGTCATATACCATTAGGCTCCTTTATAAGCCGCCATTCCGAATACGTGCTATAATACTTTTCCTTTGGCTTAAATTTGAACCGGCAATTCTCTTTTTTAGGCTTCCTTCTTCACAATGCCGCCCAAAACAGTCACTTAGTGCAACTGGGTCAAATCCATCATCACGGAGAGTACACTTCACAATTTTGTGAAAACCGGCTATCTGCCTAAAAAGGATGTGATGTCGTATCATGCTCCCGATCCAATAGAAGAAAAGCCTCAGCCCAAAGAGGGGGAAGTTATCGTTTTCACTGATCATATGAACCGGGGCTTTTCGCCACCCAGCTCAAAAAATTTCAAAGACGTCCTGCACTTTTTTGACCTCCGTCCTCAAGACATCGGACCCAACTCCGTGTCTAATATTTGCAACTTTCAAGTGTTTTCTGAGGTGTATCTTGAAGAAGAGGCCAGCTTGCTGCTTTTCAAAGAGTTGTTTAATTTGAACTGCCAGAATGAATACTCCAATGGACCTAGTTTGGAACTCGGCGGGGTCTCAATCCAACGACGGAGAGACGCCATCTTCCCTTATGCGCAACCACCGAGTCACCCCAAAGATTGGAACTAGACATGGTTCTACTGCCAAGACACTTCTCCCGCTGATGAGAACCCTCTGCCTGGCCTTCGCGCCCTGCGCCTTGATTCCAATCATCCTCTTCCAGACAAGTTGTTAACTGCTGACCGCCAGAAGCTCGCTCCTACTATGGCCAAAGTCAAAGCTCTTTTAGGGAACGGCTTAAATGGTATTGATTTGGTCCGGTGCTGGGTCACATGGCGGATCATCATGTTGAGTCGTCGCTCTAGTTTAATGTGCACCTTCACAAGCGAGAAGAAAGATCTTTACTATGGTGCATTGTCGAAGTCTTTTCTGGCTATCTTAGCCAAGTGCAAAGCAACCGCGATCTTGAAGTTGATATGGTGAAATGAATGCACCAGAAATTTGAGGTATAAATTCTTCCCTTCATTGAATTATCCTTACTATGCCATCCCCCAAGTCTATTGCTTATGATGAATATGATGTAGACTCAGAATGAACTTATGAGCATCAGTAATATCCTTTGGTAGAACCTGTAAAAATCTGGCTTAATCTGTAGTCCCCAAGGGCCGGTTTAATCAGCATGAATGAACCGGTCCTTCACATGGTTGTGTAGAATATAATACTTGTGTAGCTTTTAACAGCAATATGCATTAGCCCCCAAGTGCCAAGTACTCTTGCTTGCAAAGTGTTTGGGACTTACTCTCAAGAACCTCCACTTAGATAGAACTGTTGGTAGACATTAGCCCCCAAGTGCCAAGTGTTGTTGCTTGCAAAAGGCTTGGGACTTAATATTGTATGTTAATATTCATGATTTTGATCCGGTATTTGTACAGACCACCACTGCTCAACTTCAATCTAAGCTGTCGGAAGCAAAGAACCGCCTGGAGTTGCAAGAGACTGAAACCCAGAGGGCAAACTCCAAATTTGAATTCAGTGTGTCTGAACAGGAGAAACTGAAGGCCAAATTTGAAGTTGAGAAAAAGGCCTGGGCTGAAGAAAAGATTGCCTTAACCCATCGAACTGAGAAAGCAGAGGCGGCTCTTGAAGAGGTGACCACCGAATTGTCCGGCTTAAAATGCCATGTGTCTCAGATGGTCTCGACAATCTTTGGTAAGCCACCCTACAAGTGTCAAGTTTTGAATCTTTCTGGTGATCATATGAACTGTTGTTAACTCATATGTTATTGCTATGCAGGACCCCAGGAGCACCAACCTCAACCAGGACATGCTGGTGAAGCTAAAGGCAGTTTACACGCTCGTAGAACAACTTTATACTAGAGCTCAGCGTGCCTTAGCCACAGTTGCCTTGTCAAATGAAGCCCCCACACTCCTGGTTGATGTTCTAAAGAAGCTTTCTGTGCTTCCCTAGCGGTTCAATGAATTAAAGCGATCCTCTGCGAGAGCTAGAGCCGTGGCTGCCTTAAGCCGGGCCAAAGCAAGGCTACCAAAATTAGACCCGGCCGACATCGCCATTGGGTATCCAAGCCTTAAGGAGGATGGCACTGCATTTGAACAGGAGGACTTCACTGCTTGTGTGATGGAAATATGCCATGTGGCTGGTTTGATTGCCGATGAGACGGACCTCACCAAGTACCATCTGGCTTATGATGCAGGAAATCAGAGGATGCCGACGCCGCATTATAGAGTGACAAGTCTGATCCGCCCAATCCATAAGCATACCTTCGCCCCTAAAGTTGACCCGTCCAGGCTAATTGATGATGAAGCTGAATTTGAAGCTTTGAATGGAATTGACTGGTCGTAGCCAACCTTCCAGGACGGGGAACAGGACAAAGAAGCAGAGAGGGTTGATCCAGAAGCATCAGGCCAACAAGAGAATTGACCTGCAGGACGACTCATATCAGTAACCTTCTGAAAAAACAGTTCAATCATTTGAACTCGGGGAGTCATGTAATAGGGTAGAAACGACATTGATCTGTCGTGCCATCGTGCATATTTTGGTGCTCAGCATTGTTAAACCGCCGTCTTATATTTGCCCTTAATATACTTATCATTTGTTTTCCTTATGCATAAGAAAGTCCTTGAACTATCCTGCACATAGAAATAGATCACAAGAGCCCTTGGCGGTTTACCGCTGGGCGGGTCATAATATCTTACATATGATCACTGATATGTAAAAAAGGAGTCACAGAATAAGCCTGTTATGAATCATAACTTTGAAACATAACTAAAATATCATACCTGTGATATTAAATTTACACTGTCGGTTTATGTGACCTGCACAGTAAGGGTGATAACCCAATCTTCAGAAGTCAAAACTTCCAAATGTTTGATGATTGTCATATGCTGGCGACTTATCATCCAAAGTCAAGCCTGGTTAAATAGAAGCCACATATATATATGCCTCAGATATGAACAAAAAGTCTCAAGACAAAACCAAAGATTATTTTCAAAAAACTTAAGCCAAACAGAGAGAAAGATCGAGGCTTCTGATTCGAATACAATAAGTAAACTGGACCAAAAGGGCTTAAGCTAGGATTCGAATACGATCATTAAGCCCCCTAGTGGTTTTGGCGTTGTGCCGATCAAGAGGGTACCGGCAGCTATGTTCTCTTGGGTTTGAATACGACCTATGTTTGAACAGGAACCCCCTAGTGACCTCGAGACTTTTTTAACGACTTTGATTCGAATACGATCAAAGTCGGACCCAATAGGGGTTAAGCTATGATTCGAATACAATCAAGAAGCCCCCTAGTGGGTTTGGCATTACGCCGATCAAGAGGGTACTGACAGCTATGTTCTCTTTGGTTCGAATACGACCTATGTTTGAACAGGAAGCCCCCAAATGACCTTCAGATATTTTAACGACTCTGATTCGAATACGATCAAAGTCAGACAAAAAGGGGTTAAGCTAGATTCGAATATGATCAGCCACCAATTGGTCATTGGATATATGACGATGAAGACATATGATCATTGAGGATGAAAAGGACAGAGGTCTTGCTTTATTACTTATCATAATATATACATCGTCAAAAATATGTACATCACGAGAGCCGGTGGCTCAACTGTAGTAAGGCCGAAGATGAGCGCTATTCCACTGCCGGTGGGTATCCTCCTCTGACTTACGTGAGTCTTTGTGCTCTCGAACATCGATAAGGTAGTATGACCCGTTGTTCAAGTTCTTGCTAACCACAAAGGGCACCAAATCACCTTCTTGAAAGGTTCTTGACTTAACACGGCGGTTGTGATAACGGTGCAGGTCCTATTGGTAAATCGCCAAGCGGGCTTCTGCCAAGTCACGCTTTTCATCTAACAGGTCAAGTGCATCCTGACGCACTTGTTCGTTATCAGCTTCAACGTAAGCCGCCACGCGGGGTGAGTCATGATTGATGTCACTAGGGAGAACCACCTCTGCTCCGTAAACCATGAAGAAAGGCGTGTAACCCGTAGATCTGTTGGGGTAGTATTGATGCTCCATATCACAGAAGTTAACTCTTCGACCCAACAACCCGGCGTCCGTTGCAAAGGAACCATAAGCCGGGGCTTGATGCCTTTCAAGATTTCCTGATTGGCTCTTTTAGCTTGACCATTCGATTGGGGATGAGCTACTGATGAAACATCAAGCCGAATATGCTCACGTTGACTAAACTCCTCCATGGCGCCCTTGGACAGCTTAGTGCCATTGTCAGTTATAATGTTGTGTGAAAAGCCAAAACAAAAGATCACTTTTTCATGAATTGGACCGTCGTGGCTTTGTCACACTTACTTACTGGCTCTGCCTCAACGCACTTTGTGAATTTGTCAACCGCCACCAAGAGGTGGGTCTTTTTATCTTTGGACCTTTTGAAAGGCCCAACCATGTCAAGTCCCCAGACTGCAAACGGCCAAGTAATTGGAATCATCCTTAGTTCTTGAGCCGGCACGTGAGCTCGCCATGAAAATTTCTGACAACCATCACATTTACTGACCAGATCCTCTGCATCAGTGTGAGCCGTCAGCCAATAAAATCCATGACGAAAAGCTTTGTCCACAAGGGACTTTGAACCGGCATGATGGCCACAATCTCCTTCGTGAATCTCACGAAGAATCTCTTGACCTTCCTCGGGAGAGACACAACGCAGAAACGCCCCAGTGACACTGCGATGATGTAACTCGCCATTGGCAATTGTCATTGACTTAGACCGCCGGGTTATCGGCCTGGACAAGATTTCATCCTCAGGCAACTCGCCCCGGGTCATGTAAGCCAAATATGGCACTGTCCAATCTGAGATGACGTGAAGAGCTGCCACCAATTGTGCTTCAGGGTCAGGGACAACTAGATCTTCGTCTGTAGGCAACTTGATAGAAGGGTTATGCAGAATATCCAAGAAAGTGTTTGGTGGTACCGGTTTACGCTGAGATCCCAATTGGATTAAAGCATCAGCCGCCTCATTCTTTCTACGGTCAATGTGTTCCACTTGATAACCCTTGAAGTGTCCAACAATAGCATCAACCTCGCGGCGATAAGCCGCCATGAGGGGATCCTTGGAAGCCCATTTGCATGAGACTTGTTGAGCCACCAAATCTGAGTCGCCAAAGCACCTCACCCAGCTTAAGCTCATCTCCTTAGCCATCCAAAGACCATGGAGCAAGGCCTCATACTCAGCTGCATTGTTAGTAGAAGGAAATATCAACCTTAGCACATAAAAAAATTTGTCACCTCGAGGGGAAGCTAAAACAACTCCAGCCCTCGAGCCCTCAAATTGCCTGGACCCATCAAAGTGAATAGTCCAATATGTGTTGTCCGGCTTCTCTTCAGGCATCTACAGCTCTGTCCAATCATTGATGAAATCCACCAGTGCTTGAGACTTGATAGAAGTGCACGGCACATACTTTAAACCATGAGGCCCAAGCTCAATGGCCCACTTGGCGACTCGTCGTGTGGCTTCTCTATTTTGAATGATATCTCCCACAGGAGCAGAACTGACCACGGTGATGGGATGACCCAGAAAATATTGTTTAAGCTTCCAGCTGGCCATGAACACCCCATAAACAAGTTTCTGCCAATGTGGATATCTCTGCTTGGACTCAATAAGCACCTCACTGATGTAGTAAACCGGCCGTTGAACCGGATATTCTTTGCCAGCCTCCTTGCACTCCACCATAATGGCCACACTGACAGCACATGTGTTAGCAGCCACATATAACAATAATGGGTCCTTATTAATGGGAGCAGCAAGAACCAGTGGCTCAGCTAGCTGCCTCTTCAAATCTTCAAATGCATCGTTAGCAGCATCACTCCAGACAAAGTCATCTTTTTCTTCATCATCTGATACAGCGGTATGGCCTTCTCACCTAACCGGCTTATGAACCAGCTTAAGGCAGCAATACGACCCGCCAAACGCTGAACATCATTGATACATGCCGGCTTAGCAATGGAGGCGATGGCCTTGATCTTCTCCGGGTTAGCCCCAATGCCTCTGTCAGAAACCAGAAAACCCAAAAGCTTGCCTGCTGGCACACCAAAAACGCACTTGGCCGGGTTAAGCATCATCTTGTAGACCCGGAGATTATCAAAGGTCTCCTTCCAATCATCTATCAAGGTCTCCTTCTCTATGGACTTCACCACAATGTCGTCCACATAAGCATGAACATTACGCCCAATCTGATTATGAAGACAGTTCTGCACACATCCCTGATAAGTCGCCTGGGCACTCTTGAGCCCAAAAGGCATAGACACATAGCAGAAGGCTCCAAAAGGAGTAATAAAATCCGTCTTCTCCTGGTCCTTAACTGCCATCTTGATCTGATGATAACCAGAGTACGCATCCAAAAAGCTCAAACGCTCACAACCCGCCGTAGCATCAATGATTTGATCAATACAAGGGAGAGCAAAAGGATCAGCCGGACAAGCCTTGTTTAAGTCCATGTAATCCACACACATACGTCAGGTGTCGTTCTTCTTAAGTACTAGCACCGGGTTAGCCAACCACTCTAGGTGAAAAACTTCAACAATGAACCCGGCTGCCAAGAGCCGGGCCACCTCTTCACCAATGGCCTTACGCCTCTCCTCATTGAACAGCCAAAGAAACTGCTTGTCCGGCTTAAAATTTGGATCAATATTAAGAGTGTGCTCAGCGAGTTCTCTCGGTACACCTGGCATGTTAGAAGGTTTCCACGCAAAGATGTCCCGGTTCTCATGGATGAACTCGATGAGCGCGCTTTCCTATTTGGGATCCAGGTTAGCACTGATACTGAACTGCTTAGGTGAGTCGCCAGGAACAAAATCAACCAGCTTGGTGTCGTCGGCCGATTTAAACTTCATCACCGGTTCATGCTCTATGGTTGGCTTTTCAAAGAGGCCATGTCCGCCGGGTCAACATTGTCCTTGTAAAACTTCAACTCCTCTGTTGCATAGACAGACTTAGCGTAAGCAGCATCGCCTTCCTCACATTCTAGGGCTATCTTCCGATTCCCATGCATTGTGATGGTTCCCTTATGACCCGGCATCTTGAGCTGCAGATAAGCATAACAGTCGTGCCATGAACTTTGCATAAGCCGGACGTCCAAACAGAGCATGATACGGGCTTTTGATTTTGACCACCTCAAAAGTTAACTTCTCCGCCCTGGAATCATGCTCATCTCCAAAGGCCACTTCCAGCTCAATCTTCCCCACTGGGTATGCCGACTTACCAGGCACCACTCCATGGAAAACAGTATTGGACGTCTTAAGATTTTTATCAGTCAACCCCATGCGACGGAAAGTCTCATAATAAAGGATGTTGATGCTACTGCCTCCATCCATGAGCACTTTAGTGAATTTATATCCACCAACTTGAGGCTCCACCACTAAGGCTAAGTAACCCGGATTGTCAACCCGGGGAGGGTGATCCTCTCTACTCCATAGAATAGGCTGCTCAGACCATCTCAAGTAACGAGGAACTACCGGCTCAACAGCATTCACAACCCTCTTAGGAAGCTTCTGGTCCCGTTTGCATAAACTGGCGGTAAACACATGATACTGCCCACTATTCAGCTGCTTCGGATTACTCTGATATCCATATTGCTGCTCCTGCTGACCCCCTGGCCAGATTGATGATTATAACCACCCTGATTACCTTGAGGTCCTTGAAAATTGGCAGTAGAACCGCCACCTCCATAACCCGGGCCATGAGAACCATAAATGCCTGAGCCACCGCCCGGTCCATGATTGCTGTCAAACATGTTAGAATTCTTGAAAGCCTTCATGATCGTACAATCCTTCCATAGGTGAGTGGTCGGCTTCTGCTGAGTGCCATGCCTTGGACAGGGCTCATTTAGCAACTTCTCAAGAGTGGGACCTGACCCACCAGATCGAGGAGGCGGCCTCCCCTTACGTCGTTAATTGTTGCCTGCACATTGGTGTTATCCACAATCTCCGATCTACCATCAGCCTTATGTTTATTATTACCCCATTGATTCGCCGGGTTATGCTGAGGGCCCTTTTCATTCTTCTTTCCCTTCCCTGTCTTCTCATCGTCACACTCGGGATCCTTGGTACTATTAGAGTCAGCATATTTGACTAGAGCCGCCACCAGATGGCCCAATTCATTACAATCGCGCTTGAGCCGCCCTAGCTTCTGTTTTAGAGGCTCAAAACAATAGTTTTTCTCCAACATTAAGACTGCAGAGCCGGCATCCATCTTATCAGATGAATGTATTATGGCCTTGACCCAGCGCACCCAATGGGTCGTGGATTCACCCTCCTCTTGCTTGCAATTAGTCAAGTCCACAATCGACATGGGATGCTTGCATGTATCTTTAAGGTTCTGAATAAACTGAGCCTTTAACTTTTCCCATGAACCGATGGAATTAGGTGGCAGCCCCTTCAACCAAGTGTGTGCCATTCCATCCAGCATCATGGTGAAGTACTTGGCCATTGCAGCGTCACTGACTTCCAGTAGTTCGATGGCCATCTCGTAGCTTTTGATCCATGCCCCAGGTTATAAATCGGCCGTGTAATTAGGCACCTTTCGAGGTCCCTTGAAATCCTTGGGAAAACGCTCATTAGACAAAGCCAGTACCAAACAAGGTACACCCCCCGTCCTAGTGGTCACACCTATCTCAATTGAAGTCGTGGATAAACCGGAAGGGGCTGATAAGCCGCCTGCTGAGCTGCCCGCTCAGCTTCCTGACACAATCTGTCCTGATCAACCAAATTATGAGCTCCATCACGAGCCGGGTCATGCCCGCACGGCTGGTCACAGCGCTGGGCGTTGCTTGAAACGGCTGCTGAATCCATGCGCCTCCTATAGCTCGGGCTCCGGCTTAGGCAAGGAGTCGAATGAATCCTGTCTCGACTATAAGAATATGCCTCCTGCTGCACCAAAGCCGTCTGAAGAAGTTCTCTGACCCTTCGTGTTTCAACCGCTGTCGGAGAGTCGCCATCCACTGGGAGAGCCGCCAACCGTGTCACCGCAGCGATCATGTTCCCCAAAGGGATAGAATAATGACCTGGTGGTGTTGGCACATAGTGAGGTGGAGTAGCATTTAGACGAGGGGGTTCCGTCACCCGTGGCTAAACCGGCGTCCCAGCATCGGGCGCTGCAGCCTGCTTTATCTCTGGCGGGTTACTAGGCCCTGCACCAGGCGTGCGGAAGAGATTTTTAGGCTCATAAACCGTAGGCAGACGGGACTAAGGCTTCTGGTGCCTTCTCCTCGTGATCTCATTTGACGCGTTTAGATCTATCATAAGCTGGAGAGCCTCTGATTCAATCTGCTGGGCTCGAGCATCCAAAGCCACCCGCTCTGTAGCCATCCTGATGTCCTTTGCCGCCAGGTTCTCATTGGCTTGTGCTACCTCCTCACATAACTGTGCCACTTCCACATCATGTTGAGCCTGATCCGCCAAGTTGACCACGGCGATAACAGAGCTGTCATCTTATCCATTAAAGCCATCAGAACCTTGGCTGGCGGGCGTGCAGGGCCTCCTGCCCTGGCTGCCATCACCGCTGCTGACCCGGAAGTCATTGCTTCAGTAGCCGTAGAGTTCTTCCCGGGTTGCGTGCCAGCCATGAAGATCCTGACTCTGTTCAGCGACTCAAAGGGGTCCGGAATATTGTTGCCATAGGAATAGCCCCTAAGCCCGCCATCTTGCAGTTGATAAAAGGAATCCATCTCACCCGTGGACGACTCACCATCAGAGTAGATGGCCATCTCACCGCCAGAAACAGATGCTTCAGAAAGTTCCCCTCCATGGATGCATCCCACGAAGGCATGCTTCATGGCGGGCTGAGCTCCGGCGGGTCTCGCACGCTGAGCCGTCTCGACGATGTTGGTGCAGATGTCCGGCGCAGGGCCCGGCTCGCCGATCTTACCGATGAACACGTGGATTCCGCCGAAGGGGACCCGGTATCCGTACTCATTTGAGCTGGCCTGGGGCCCCAGTCTGCATCATCGATGTAGAGCTTGCCGCGATGACTCTTGGTCATCCGGCCCACAGCGTATCCCTTGAGCCCTTCGAAGTTGCCCTTCAGAAACTCAAATCCACCGTGCACTGGCCCCACGGTGGGCTCCAACTGCCATGGAAACGTCACGGCAAATGTCCTAGCAAAAGGACATAGTCGTGGAGCCATCGCAACTAGGAAGCTTAAAGGGGTTAAAACGGGACAAAGGACCTGGGAGTTTATACTGGTTTGGCCCCTTGCGGTGAAGGTAATGGCTTAATCCAGTTTGAGGTGGGATTGCTTATGTCTCAATTACCAGGGAACGATTCGCTTGACCTAGTTCTCGATCTGTTGTTACTTGTCCTGAACTGCCGCCGGGTCGTCCCCTTATATACAGAGGTCGACGCCCAGCGGCTCATAGAGTCCCGGCCGACTCATAAACAGTGTCCAGCTTGGTGTTTGTCTATTCTTGCCTTACAATACAAGTCATATATATATATACATATATATATATATACATATATATATATGGCGGTTTATTTCTACGGGCCTTAAGCCGCCTTGGGCGTTGGGCCCTTAACTGAACCGCCATCTTCAAATGTCGTATCGGGCTTCATATGATGAATCACCGTAGGTATAACCCGGCCCCTTCTGGGCGGGTCATACCTAATAGTTATATCCCCAACATGACTAAATTCATATCTCGTGCAAATTACCATTACTATTTTAACTCTCAAAAAGATATAAGTGAAGCACGGGAGCATAAATATTTCTTCAAAATTTTTGTCCCTCAAAATAATATAAGTGAAGCATAAGAGGATATTTATTTAAAACAAAATAGTATACGTGAAGCATGAGAGTTTATTTCTTCAAAATATAACCATTGTCGTGCTCAAAAAGATATAAGTGAAGCACTAGAGCCACCGCCTAGCTCAAAAGGTTTAAGTGGAGCACAACGAGTATTCTAGCAAATCATGATATGCATGTGGATCTCTCAAACACGTGTGTTCAGAAAGGATGATTGTGACAAACTAAAAAGAAAAATAAACAAAGACTCATATAATACATGACGCTCCAAGGAAAACTCATGATATGTGACGAATAAAAATATAGCTCCAAGTAAAATTATCGATGGTCATTAGAAGAAAGAGGGGATGCCTTCCGGGGCATCACCAAGCTTAGTTGCTTAGGAGTCCTTGGATATTACCTTGTGGTGCCTCGGTCATCTCCAAGCTTAGGCTCTTGCCACTCCTTATTACTTCATCCATCGTGATCTGACCCAAAACTTGAAATCTTCAATCACACAAAACTTAACAAAACCTTCGTGAGATCCGTTAGTATAATGAAGCAAGTCACCACTTTAAGTACTGCTGCAACCCATTCATATTTTGTTATTGCATTATACCTACTATATTCTAACTTTACCATGTCTTATACCCCTCGATACAATCCATAGATTCATCATAATAAGCACATAATGCAACAAAAACAGAATGTCAAAAAAATAATAGTCTATAGTAATCTAAACTTTAACCACACTTCTGTAACTCCAACAATTCTGAAAAATAGGAAAACATGGGCAATTTGTATATCAACCATGTGTAAAAATATTAGAAATTTGTCATGTTCCATCAGAGCACATCAATTCTGCTACTGGGTGCAAAAGTTTATGTTAATGCCCAGAATCAAAGCAACTATCACCCAAATCATCCCAATTGCTTTACTTTAAAACACTAAAACGCAATCATAACAGTAGCATAATTGTTTATTATTGGAAAAAAATTAAACAAAAAATAAAAGATAACTATTGGGTTGCATCCCAACTAGCGCTATTGTTTTACGCCCCTAGCTAGGCATAATGCATAGTTTCAAGTGTTGTCATCTTTGGTGTGTGTTCCATAGGTGGCCCTTGTGATTGACTCATATGGTGGCTTAATTCTAGTTCTAGGTAAGTGGTCCATACCCTTCTTCAACGAAAATTGAAATTTGATATTCCCTTCTTTCATGTCAATAATGGCACCTATAGTTCATAAAAATGGTCTGCCAAATATGATGGGGCAAGACGGATTGCAATCAATGTCAAGTACAATAAAATCAATGGCCACATTGTTCTTATTTCCAAGAATGAGAGCATAATTAATTCTACCCGAGTATATTCATCTATATTGGTGAAACCGCCAAGTGCAAATTAAGAGAACATTCATCTATATTGGTGAAACCTAGCATATCATATAGAAATTTTGGAATTGTGGAAACGTTAGCACCCAAATCACATAAAGCATTGCATTCATAATTTTTAATTTTGAGTTTAATGGTGGGTTCCCATTCATCATATAATTTCCTAGGAATTGAAATCTCTAATTCTAACTTTTCTTCTAAAGCTTTCATCATCGCTTCTACAATATGTTTAGTAAAAGCTTTATTTTGTTCATATGCATTAGGTGAATTTAGCATGGATTGCAACAAAGAAATGCACTCAATCAAGGAGCAACTATCATAATTAAAATCTTTGTAATCCAAAAGAGTGGACACATTACTAGTTAATGTTTTTACCTCGCCAAACCCACTTTTAGTAAAAAAAATCATCAAGTTTTTCACCCTCCGAATCATGAGGACGCCTTCTAACTAAAGTTGACTCTTATTCAGTCCTCTTATCATCAATTTAAACATTACAAAACAAGTAATCAATAGAAGAAACACCAATCATTTTAATCTCTTCATCATAACTACGAAAGAAATCTGGAGGAATCGCTTTTTTCTAAAAAATTCTCTTTTAGATCTAAGCATAGCAGTTCTTTTCTTAATTTCATCCATATAGACATATAAACCTTTAATTGATTCACTAATATCAACCTTAGGTGGCAAAATTTTAATCTGAAGATTTTCCACATCATGAATAATTCTATCGATGCTCCTAGACATGTCATCAAGTTTACTCAAAGTTTCTTCTATCGTAGTGTTGAAAACTTTTTGAGCATTAATAAAATTTTTAATATTACTTTCAAGAATAGAGGGCATCCTACTATTGTTGTTATAAGAATTACCATAGGAATGGCCACAATTATTAGAGGAATTTCTAGGACACGTCCTAGGATTAAAATTTCATCTATAAACATTGCTATTAAAATTGTTTCGCGAGACAAAATTCACATATATGGGATCATTATTTTGCTTAATAAAAGTTTACAAAGGCACATCGTTAGGATCAATAGGAGCATTTTTACTAGCAACCAATTTCATAAGAGCATCAACTTTATCACTCAAAGTAGTAATTTCTTCGACAGAAATTACTTTTTTACTAGAAGGAGCTCTTTCATTATGCCATTGTGAATAATTTGCCATAATATTGTCAAGCAATTTAGTAGCTTCACCCAAAGTAATCTCCATAAAAGTACCACCCACAGCGGATTCTAAAAGATTTCTAGAAACAAAATTCAATCCCACATAAAAAAATTACGATCATCCACAAATTTAAACCATGAGTAGGGCAATTTCTTATCATCAATTTTATCCTTTCCCAAGATTGGGGAACATGTTCATTCTCAAGTTTCTTAAAATTCATAATTTGATTTCTAAGGGAAATAATTTTCACAGGAAGAAAATATTTATTGATAAAAGCATCTTTGCACTTGTCCCAAGAATCAATACTATTTCGTGGCAAAGATGAAAACCAAATGTTTGCACGATCACACAAAGAAAACGGAAATAATTTTAATTTCACAATATCGTTAGGATTACAGGAAAATTCTACGAAAGTGTTTAGATGGGACGCGACATCCTCATTAGGATTACCAGAAAATTGCTCTTTCATAACAAGATTCAACAAAGCGGCATTAATGTCATAAGACTCCACACTAGCGGCGGTAGGAGCAATCGGAGTACTAATAAAATCATTCTTATTAGCATTAGAAAAATCACACAATTTGGTATTTTCTTGAGACATCATGACTACGTAAACAAGTCACAAGTAAACAAAATAACAAACGATAAAAAGGCAAACATAAAATATTTTTGTATTTTTGTAAAAAAAATAGAAGTGGGGGAGATGAAAACGAGAAGCAAATGGCAAATAAAGTAAATGCAATGAGATGAAAGTTTATGCGTAGGTACTTGATAGATGTTGATGATGTCTCCCTGGCAACGGCGCCAGAAATTCTTCCTGCTACTTGTGAGTTGTGTTGGGATTTCCCCGAAGTGGAGAGGATGATGTAGTATAGTAGAGATAAATATGTCCTTCAGTTATGAAACCAAGGTTATCAATCCAGTAGGAGAACCAAGCAACACTATGTAAATAGCACATGCACACAAAAAAATACTTGCAACGCAAATCGTAGAGGGGTTGTCAATCCCTCAATGGTATTGAGCAAGATTAAATCGTATAGGTTTTGATAAATAGATCTCAAAAATACAAAATAAAATAAATAAAATAAAATTGTAGCAATGTATTTTGGTTTTAATATATGATAGAAAATAGACCCGAGGGCCATAGTTTTCACTAGAGGCTTCTCTCGAGAAAATAGCATACAGTGGGTAAACAAATTACTATTGGGTAATTAACATGAAAAGCAAATAATTGTGACGATAGGCAATGATCATGCATATAGGTATCACGTCCCAGATTAGTACACCGACTCCTGCCTGCATCTACTACTATTACTCCACACATCAACCGCTATCCAGCATGCATCTAGTGTATTAACTTCAAGGAAGAATGGAGTAATGCTTTAAGCAAGATGACATGAAGTAGACAAGATGAACTCACGTATGAATAAACCCCATCTTTTTTACCATTAACGATAGAGGCAAAGGTGTACCATCTTTCGATGAGATGGAGGCTATCGTTTTAGGTCGAGTAGACTTCGACGATCCGACTACGGACGTGCGAGCACGTCACGCCTTAGAAACCGCTAAACTAACTCCGAGAGGTTACTGACCACGCAGGAGCACGATCAACCTGACCACGAGGGTCTAGTTCATGCAAGCAAATGAAGAACAAGCAAGAAACCGAGATTGCAATCCAGATATTGTGAATATAAGAGGAAAGCTTTATTGATGAACATGGGGTTCTGTGACGTCTTTGTCTAGTCGTTGAACACAAACGAAGTACGCGAAGTTGCAGCTATGGTGAACTTTAATCTAAACAAAACCCAAAGTCTGAACTACGCCCTAAGGGTTGTATATATGGAGGAGTAGGGGGAGTTTCGTGATCCTTGGAAGAGGGGTATGAAACCAACCCTATCTCTTGTTTCCCCACACATACGGACTCTAAAAACAGCCTATACTTATGTATTCTGAAATTACATGGCCCTGGCCCAATAATAAGGTGACGCAGCACCTATAATAGCCTCTGGACGAAATTTCTAAAGTGGCATCTTGTATATTTCGTCCAAGCCTTCTTGCACTCATTACGGTGGCTTCATAGTCCTGAAATCATCACTTGAAACTCCATTCTTGTTCCCCTTGTGCATGCCATCATCTCCATGCTTGTTCTTGCTCCAATGTTCATCCTTCTCCAAGCTAGGCCCTTCATTTGTAAGCAAAACAAATGTATCCAATTTAGGCAGCATCATATTCTCATGAACATTAGAATCATTACCAAGAAACAGAAGTACCCGGTAATTTAATTGGCATGTGTGAGCTCTAGTAATTGGTCCAGTATGTATTGCAGTAGGGGATGTGGGTGTAACAATGGTATTGATGTCCTCATCGTCCTCCCCTTCTTGAAATGAAGTCATCCTCGACGGAAGCTCGTCTTCCTCGCCCAAATAAGGCTTCAAATCTGCAATGTTAAAAGTGGGACTAACCCCAAAATCTGCAGGCAGCTCAAGTTTACATGCATTATCATTTATTTTCTCTAACACCTTAAAAAGACCATTAGCACATGGCATTAGCTTTGATTTGTGCAAATCAGGAAATCTATCCTTACGCAAATGTAACCAAACAAGATCTCTAGGTACAAACACAACATGCTTTCTACCCTTATCTCTAGCAAGTTTATATTTAGCATTCATACGCTCCAATATTTTCCTTAGTTAACTCATGCATTTTTAAGAACGATTCAACACGTTGCTTAGCATCAAAATTAACCTTCTTCGAGGATGGAAGAGGCAACGAATCAATAGGTGCACGAGGTAGGAAACCATACACAATTTCAAAAGGGCACATCTTAGTAGTAGAATCCAATGAATGATTTTAAGAAAATTCCATATGAGGAAAGCATTCTTCCCACATTTTCTTATTATTCTTCAAAACAGCCCTAAGCATAGTAGACAAAGTTCTATTTACTACTTCAGTTTGTCGATCAGTTTGGGGGTGACAAGTAGTACTAAAAAGCAGTTTAGTTCCCAACTTAGCCCATAAACATCTCCAAAAGTGGCTAAGAAATTTAGTATCACGATCTGAAACAATGGTATTTGGCACACCATGCAAGCGAATAATTTCACGAAAGAACAAATCAGCAACATTAACAGCATCATCACTTTTATGACATGGTATAAAGTGTGCCATTTTCGAGAATCTATACACAAAAACAAATATGTTATCCCTCCCTGAGGGAGTCCTGTATTAGGGGGTGTCCGGATAGCCGAACTATCACCTTTGGCCGGACTCCTGTACTATGAAGATACAAGATTGAAGACTTCGTCCCGTGTCCGGATGGGACTTTCGTTGGCGTGGAAGGCAAGCTTGGTGATACGGATATGTAGATCTCCTACCATTGTAACCGACTCTGTGTAACCCTAACCCTCTTCGGTGCCTATATAAACCGGAGGGTTTTAGTCTGTAGGACGAACAACAATAATGCCATAGGCTAGCTTCTAGGGTTTAGCCTCTCTGATCTCGTGGTAGATCTACTCTTGTACTACCTATATCATCAATATTAATCAAGATGGAGTAGGGTTTTACCTCCATCGAGAGGGCCCGAACCTGGGTAAAAACACCGTGTCCCTTGTCTCATGTTACCATCCTCCTAGACGCACAGTTTGGGATCCCCTACCCGAGATCCGCCAGTTTTGACACCGACATTGGTGCTTTCATTGAGAGTTCCTCTGTGTCATCATCTTTAGGCCCGATGGCTCCTCCGATCATCAACAACGATGCGGTCCAGGGTGAGACTTTTGTCCCCTGACAGATCTTCGTATTCGGCGGCTTTGCACTGCGGGCCAATTCGCTTGGCCATCTGGAGAAGATTGAAAGTACGCCCCTGGCCATCAGGTCAGATATGGAAGTTTGAACTACACGGCTGACGTCCATGGAGACTTGATCTTCGACGGGTTCGAGCCACAGCCAAGCGCGCCACACTGTCACGATGGGCATGATCTAGCTCTGCCGCCGAACAATGCTGGACACCGCCTCGGGGGCTGCGATCTCTACGGTGATTGAGCCGAACACCATTCCTGTCCTTTGCAAGGCTCGTGACTCCAAGGTGCCGGACTCCTCTCCGCACCCGAACCTTCCGCACCCCTGCCAATCGATTCCGATTGGGCGCCGGTCATGGAGTTCATCACCACGGACATCTTTCAGCACTCGCCCTTTGGCGACATCCTGAATTCACTAAAGTCTCTCTCTTTATCAGGAGAGCCCTGGCTGGATTATGGTCAGGAAGGTTGGGATGCGGATGACGAAGAAATTCAAAGCCCACCCACCACCCACTTCGTAGCCACTGTTGAAAGTTTAAACGACGTGCTCGACTTCGACTCTGAAGACATCGACGGTATGGACGACGATGTAGGAGATAAAAATGAACCAGCACCATAAGGCACTGTACAACCACCTCATCTCACGACGTATACATGGTGGACACACCTAAAGGAAGCGACGACGAGGAACAACGGGACGCCACGAGGGATCATTCCCTCGAAAAGCAGTCAAAACGGCGACGTAAGCGCCGCTCAAAATTCCGCCTCGACAAAGACAACAGCCATACAGACCCAGCTAAAGAGCAGGGCGAACCGGTGGACGACGAATATGCTATCGAGCAACCGTCCGAACAGGACAACCTGGATAAACAATCCGTCCCCGGCGAAGATAACGGTCCGGACGATCTCACGCCGGACAAGTTGCTGGAGCAGAAGAACCTCCACAAAAGGCTCGTCACCACTGCGCGTAGCCTGAAAAAGCAGAAGCGGAAGCTCAAAACAGCGGAAGATGCGCTCAATATCAGATGGAGCAAAGTGCTCAACACCGCAGACCAATACGGTGATAGTCGCCGAACAAAGAGCTACCCGAAGCGAAAATTACTGCCCGAATTTGATGAGGAGGCCGTAGAGCCCCCGCAATCAAAGAACAAGGAGACCACCCGGTCGGATAGACGACCCCATGGCAAACATAGAGCGGCAAACGGCACCGCACACAAGCCGGCACGCGGTCTGCACACGGATCCGCATCAAAAAGATGGCCTAGTTAGATCTATCTACGGGCCAAGAAAGCAAGCTCTAGTAAGCAATGCAACACATCAAGTATCCGAATATTACGGTACACCTAAATATAGGGGTGCCGCACCCCCCCTATGTTTCACCGATGAGGTTCTGGATTATGAATTTCCAGCGGGATTCAAGCCCGTAAACATAGAGGCATACGATGGAACAAGAGACCCTGGAGTCTGGATCGAGGATTACATCCTCCACATACACATGGCTAGAGGAGATGACCTCCACGCCATAAAATACTTACCCCTCAAGCTCAAAGGGCTAGCCCGGCATTGGCTCAAAAGCCTCCCCGAAAACACCACTGGAAGTTGGGAAGAGCTCGAGGATGCTTTTCGGGCAAATTTTCAAGGGACCTATGTCTGACCTCCGGATGCAGACGATTTAAGTCACATAACTCAACAACCCAGAGAGTCAGCCCGAAAAATTCTGGAACAGATTCCTTACTAAAAAGAACCAAATAGTCGACTATCCGGACGACGAAGCCTTAGCAACTTTCAAACACAACGTCCGAGACGAATGGCTCGCCAGACACCTCCGCCAAGAAAAGCCAAGAACAATGGCCGCATTAACAAGCCTCATGACCCGCTTTTGCGCGGGAGAGGATAGCTGGCTGGCAAGATGCAGTACCAGCGACACAAGTACATCCGAAGTCAGGGATGGAAACGGGAAACCGCGACGCAACAAGGACCAGCGCTGGACAAAGGGAAACAGCCCGAAGAGCATGACAGTCAACGCCGGATTCAAAAGCTCACAGCAGAATCATAAAAAACTGCCCCTTAAGGATAACAGGGACGAGCTATCTAACTTAAACAAAATCTTGGACAAGATATGCCAAATCCACAGTACTCCCGGGAAGCCTGCAAACCATACCCATAGAGATTGTTGGGTCTTCAAGCAGTCCGGCAAACTCAACGCCGAACACAAGGGGCTCGACACACCAAGCAAGGACGATGACGAACCCCACAAGCAGAGCACCGGAAAACAAAAGAATTTCCCACAAGAAGTCAAAACAGTAAACTCACTTTACGTGACAAAAGGGAAAAACAGAATGGCGCCCATAGAGATACGCGCCATACGGCCTATCCCAGAGGACTCCCGCCACCCGTTGTTAAAACCAATCACCTTCGACCATCAGGATTACTCTAGAAGTATCCGGAATGCAGGATGGACTGCCTTGATATTAGATCAGATAATCGACGGACTCCAATTAACACAAGTCCTAAAGGACGGCGATAGTGATCTAAACCTGCTATATCAGGACACAATCCGCAAAATGGGGATAGACCCAACCAAAATTCGCCATAGCAACACTTCCTTTCAAGTTAGAAGTTGTGTACGGGCTCTCTACTGCTAGAAGTTGTGTTCGGCTCACCCGACAACTTCTGCCGTGAAAAGTTAACCTTCCACCTCGCCCCATTCACAAGTAGCTACCAAGAACTACGGGGACGCGAAGCTTTCGTTCGCTTTAACGCAATACTGCATTATGCATCCCTTACACTTAAAATTCCCGGTCCGCAAGGCATCATCTCCTTAAAGGGAAATACCTAGTGTTCCTCGAGCGCGGAAGATTGTGTGACTGCCTTGACAGCCACACACTAAACCGGCTTCACCAATCAAAGCACCTAAACAGGTCGTTCAGACCCCGGACACGGCTAGACGAGCCCGGCGTAAACATACAAGGGCTTACTAGCCGCATACCCCTGTACAAGGGGCTCCGCGCATGTACAACAAGAGACAATAAAGCTCAATTTTATTCATTTTTTGAATCGTACTTTGTTTATTTAATATAACGTACATTTTCGCACGATCTTTTTCAACTAAGTTCCTCTCTTTTATAGATGAACACCGTGCTACACCCGTCCAGGATACGACACAACAGAGACACATGCGTAGGCGTGCAGTAGGGACCCGTGACAAGGATTCTTTTCAGATTAAGACCCTGCGTAAACGTTTTTTACTGTCTCTTGTTGATACACATCCCCTGGTTTCTTGATATAACCGAGGAGGAGGCTGGCATTTTGGCATGGGCCACGTCAGAATTTTGCGCGTACCTGGACACCAGGGGCTTATTAACAAGGGCGTTGTTCGACCCGTTTTCATAAAGACCGAATACCTTAGGGAGTGTTCGGCGTCTCGAGTTAGGCCTTATATGCATCAGCTCCGAATCATGTCTTTGGTCAAATGTTGGGTTTGCCCGGCTCCTGTGGTTTGCTGCCTTACATTTCACTCTATCGGCTAAGGTGGCACCAGGAGAACTACTGCGATTGTGCCCCGGTTCGGCCAGGCAAGCACCTCAGTAGAGAAAGCCAAAACCTGACTGTCATGATATAGCGTGAGACTGGTCAACCACTCGATGACCCGCCGGAATCTTTAGGATTCCTCCGCCTTGACGAAGGTCCGTTTCCCGGTCAGGCACATACGCGCCCCGAATTCGGGTGAGCGCGGTGCCCCTAGGGGCTATATAGTAGCCCCACTGTCAAACTCCTATGGCTAAGTGAAAGTGATAAAGCATTATAGTCCAGTTGCCTAGTTTGCCGCGCTACCACCTCCTTCATAGGACCAAGACGTTGGATCAAGTGTGAAAATGTGCCTTTTGCAAACACCCCCGCATTATATGCGTGGGGGCTGAAGCCGAAGACTGCCATCTTTCAGGTTATATATACATATACATTAGCGGCCGCACAGGAGGTATTTTAATTCTTGAAAGGCACAAGTATTAAAAGCTTTTATATTCCATCGATACATTGTTTCACAATAATACATGTTATTCGAACATAATATCCTACGAGCACTGCGTCTCTATTAAACAAGCGCCCTACAGAACTTCCTAAAAATAGTGCTCGACACGTACTCGGCTTCCGTCCGAATCTTGGGATGCAACATCGGTGGCCTTCATCTCCTCCCAGTATGTCTTGACACGGGCAAGAGCCATCCGCGCACCCTCTATGCATGTCGACCACCTCATTGCATTGATATGCGGCACCGCACCAAGGAACTGCTGCTCCAAGCCAAAATAACTCTTCGGCTCGGGCCTTTTCGTCCACAAAAGACTCACGACATCCTTCATGGCAAGTCCAGATAACCTATTCAGCTCCGCCCATTCGGCCAAGTGACCGGTTAATGGAAGTGGGCGCTCTGGATTATGGAACTGCGACCAAAAAACCTTTTCCATTTCGTGATCCTTTTGATCTCGGAAGTGTTCGGCCGCGTCCGCGGCACTTGCTGCCAAGTCGAGATAAGCATCCTCCGCACTCCACAGCCGGTCCAACTGAACATATTTAGGATCCACGAATTTCCTCCGCAGCAGAAAGGGCTTTCCAGCCGCGATAGCTCCGGCCTGACGCAGCTCCTTCTTCATAGCTCTCATCGCAGAGCGAGCATCCTTGGCCTCGGTAGTGGCCTTCTTCAGGTCCTCTTGTACCGCTCGATCTTCTTTTTCAAGAACCTTGCAGCGGTCGGCAGCATCCTTCAACTTCACGGCCATCTCGGCCATTTCCTTCTCGCTTCAGAAGTGAGCAGACTGTTCGGCTTTTAGCTCTTCAGTCGCCTTTAAGACAACCGCATCACTCTTTCTGGCCTGCTCCTTGGCTCGAGCGAGCTCCACCTGAAGGTTCTCCATGGCAGCGGCACCATCTGCATCAAGCATACATGTTGTAAGGCACGGTCAGCAAGCTCCCTTACCAGGTGTCCGCGGAGCAATTGCATACCTTGTGACTCGTCAAGTCGCTTATTGACAAGCGCGATGTCGATATCCGCCACGTCAAGTTGCTGCTTTAGTTCGGCAAATTCATCAGTCCGGCTAGCCACCGGACCCTTTGCCACCTACATAGGAAGGGCGACATATTATACCTGGGATTATGATCCTCGGTGTGCTATCATTTTTTGACAACACACCGAGCCTCAGGGGCTACTATCTACACAGGGCGCATTTTATATGCGGAACTGTCAGAAGGTACATCATTTTGCGTACCTCAAAACCTGTCAGTAAACTTCTGACGGCTTTGTACCCATTAACGCACGGTGATCCTCTGAGATAGACGCTCACCCGAGCAGATCCTTCAGCTCCTCCGACCGTACACCAGGTGGTGCCGGACTCGTCCGATGGCCTTTTTTGAAGGCCGGACGAGGAGGGCTTTGAGGGGACATATGACTGCCTTACAGCCCCGCCGGACTTAGAGAAACCCTCCGCGACGACACCTCGGGGTCGCCTACCTCGCAAGACAGTACGGCAGGGGGAGGCGTTTCGCTCTCCATCATCTTCGGACGAAGATCCCCTGAAGATGAGCTCTGCTGAGAAGGGCTGAGATCCGAACTACAAGGTAAAATTTCGGTTATCTTCATCAGAAATAGGGCAGGGATATCCTTTATTTTAAAAAAACTCCCCTTTTTACTCACGACTCGGTGGAGGGCTGATCCCTTTGGGGGTGCAATGCGGCCGAGGCATCTCTCGGCGCAGGACCCTCTGACGAAGATTTCTTCCCCCGCTTTGAGACCATGGTCTCCGGGTCCTCAGAGGCGGTCCTCTTCTTCTCTTGGATGGAGCGATTCTCGATCCCTCCTTTCCTGACAGCCTCCTTCGCGGAGGCGGTAGCTTCCTTGTTCCCCCCTTCACCTTCTTCCGAAGGTGCAACCTCCAGCATCCTGGTTAACACGGGATCCGGCGTGGTCTCAGGGAGGGGGGGCGGACACCTAATTAACTTTGCTTTCGCTATCCACTCCTATTCAAGGGACAGCTCTTTTAAAGGGCAAGTTCGTGATGAATATGGGATAGCGTGTCCGGGTACAGGGCTACTTACTTGAGTATCCGGGCGATTGCAGCTCAGACCTGCGTCCTCGGTCAAGTCCGGACACATCGCTTGTTATCCGAAGAAAAGCTTGTACATCTCCACGGGCGTCGCGCCCATAAAATGTTGGAGAGCTCGTGGTCCCTCCGGGTTAAATTCCCATAGGCGGAGGGGGCAACGTTTGCAGGGCAGGGTGCGACGAATCAGCATGACATGCGCTACTACGACCAGAGTGATCTCTCTCTCTCTAAGAGGTCTTCAATGCGGCCCTGCAACAAGGGCACGTCCTTGGACGGCCCCCAGTCAAGTCCTTTATTGACCCATGATGCCAGCCGCGGTGGAGGACTCGAGCGAAAGGCAGGTGGCGCCACCCATTTGGTGCCCCTGGGAGCTGTGATATAAAACCACTCTTGTTGCCATAGGCTGAGCTCCTCTTGAAAAGAGCCCTTGGGCCACGGAGCATCAGCATTCTTGCTTATAATAGCCCCTCCACACTCTGCCTGCTGCCCCTTGATCATCTTAGGCTCCACTTTGAAGTTCTTGAGCCACGATCCGAAGTGAGGGGTAATGCGGAGGAAGGCTTCGCATACGACAATGAACGATGAGATGTGGAGGATGGATTTCGGATCCAAGTCATGAAATTCCAACCCATAGTAAAACATGAGCCCCCTCATGAAGGGGTCCGTCGGGAAGCCTAGCCCCGAAGGAAGTGAGACGTGAACACCACGCTTTCACCAGGCTTGGGAGTGGGAATAACCTGCCCTTGGGCAGGTAACCTATGCGAAATTTCACCGGTTAGATACCTGGCATCTCTTAGCTTTAGCACGTCTTCTTTCGTAACGGAGGAAGGCATCCACCGGCCTTGCAGGTTGGAGCCGGACATCATCGAAGGTCTGAAGCGCCTGAATCTAGAGCTTTGGGTGTTGGAACTCGAGGCGAGGGGCGGATTCAATTGAGATTGAAAGAAAGGAGTGGAGCCTTGGTCTCTTTATAAAGAGGTTGAATACCAAGAGTCTTCCCCGTGACCGTTCGGGACTCGCCTTCGATAGAGGAGATGTGCCGACAGGCACGACTGGGTTACCCGCGCCCGTATTAATGAGAATCCCGGAATAAGGGGACACGATCTCTGCTTTGACAAGACGTGCCAAGGAAACCGCCTCGCTAAACGCGCTGAGGTAGGACAGTAAAAACGATTCGAATAAAGGCTTGGCCGTGGTGTGATGTCACGCTACGGAATACGTCAGCAGATTGAATTTGTGTAAATATTATTCTCTCTACGGTGGTATGTGGAACTTATTTTGCAGAGCCGGACACTATCCTTGTGTTCAAAATCTTCTATGAAGTATTCGGAGGAGGAACCCGCCTTGCAATGCCGAAGACAATATGCGCGCCGGACTCGTCGTCATTGAAGCCTGGTTCAGGGGCTACTGAGGCAGTCCTGGATTAGGGGGTGTCCGGATAGCTGAACTATCACCTTTGGCCGGACTCCTGGACTATGAAGATACAAGATTGAAGACTTCGTCCCGTGTCCGGATGGGACTTTCCTTGGCGTGGAAGGCAAGCTTGGCGATACAGATATGTAGATCTCCTACCATTGTAACCGACTCTGTGTAACCCTAACCCTCTTTGGTGCCTATATAAACCGGAGGGTTTTAGTCCGTAGGACGAACAACAATCATACCATAGGCTAGCTTCTAGGGTTTAGCCTCTCTGATCTCGTGGTAGATCTACTCTTGTACTACCCATATCATCAATATTAATCAAGCAGGATTAGGGTTTTACCTCCACCGAGAGGGCCCGAACCTGGGTACAAACATCGTGTCCCTTGTCTCCTGTTACCATCCTCCTAGATGCACAGTTCGGGACCCCCTACCCGAGATCCGCCGGTTTTGACACCGACACTCCCCTTCTTTATTCGAGGTAAACCTAAAACAAAGTCCATAGATATATCCTCCCAAGGAACACTTGGTACAGGCAAAGGCATATGTAAACCATGAGGATTGAGTCGTGACTTAGCTTTTTGACATGTAGTGCAACGAGCAACAAAACACTCAACATCCCATCTCATCTTTGGCCAAAAGAAATGTGTAGAAAGTACGCCATCCGTCTTCTTCACGCCAAAGTGTCCCATTAATCCTCCTCCATGCGCCTCCTGCAACAACAAAAGACGAACAGAGCTAGATGGAATGCATAGCTTGCTAGCATGGAACACAAATCGATCATTAACGACGAACTTGTTCCATGTTCTTCCTTCTTTACAATTCTACAATACATCTTTAAAATTAGCATCATGCACATATTGATCTTTGATGGTCTCCAAACCAAATATTTTGAAGTCAAGTTGTGAAAGCCTAGTATAGCAATGAGACAATGCATCAGCAATAACATTTTCTTTACCCTTCTTGTGTTTGGTGACATAAGGGAAAGTCTAGTTGAATTCAACCCATTTAGCATGTCCATGATTCAGTTTAGCTTGACTTTTAATGTGTTTCAAAGATTCATGGTCAGAATGTATAACAAATTCTTTGGGCCATAAATAATGTTGCCATGTTTATAAAGTCCGAACAAGAGCATATAATTCTTTATCATAAGTAGAATAATTCAGACTAGGCCCACTCAATTTTTCAGAAAAGTATGCAACAGGTTTGCCATCTTGTAATAACACACCTAATCCAATTCCACTAGCATCACATTCAAGCTCAAAAGTCTTATTAATATCAGGAAGTTGGAGTAAATGAGCATGTGTCAACTTATCTTTCAATACCGTGAAGGCTTCTTCCTATGCAGTACCCCAAACAAAAGGCACATCCTTCTTTGTAAGCTCATTGAGAGGTGCAGCAATGGTGCTAAAATCTCTCACAAAACGCCTATAGAATCCAGCGAGGCCAAGAAAACTCCTCACTTGTGTGACCGTTTTGGGCTGTGGCCAACTCTCAATAGCTTCAATCTTGGCTTTATCAACTTGAATTCCCTATGGAGTAACAACATAGCCAAGAAAAGATACTCGGTCGGTGCAAAAGGTGCACTTCCCAAGGTTACCAAACAAATGTGCATCACGTAGAGCAATAAAAATAGCACGTAAATGTTCCAAATGTTCCTCCAAAGATCTGCTATAAATCAGTATATCATCATAATAGACCACCACAAATCGTCCAATGAAAGCATGTAAAACTTCGTTCATTAATCTCATGAAAGTATTAGGTGCATTACTTAACCCAAAAGGCATGACTAACCACTCATATAATCCAAACTTAGTTTTAAATATTGTTTTCCATTCATCTTCCAATTTCATACGAATTTGATGGTATCCACTGCGCAAATCAACTTTGCAGAATATTGTAGAGCCACTCAATTCATCAAGCATATCATCTAGCCTAGGAATAGGATGACCATAATGAATAGTAATATTATTAATGCCTCTACAATCAACACACATACGCGACGTACCATCCTTTTTTTGGCACTAGTATAATAGGAACATCACAAGAACTAAGAGATTCGCGTATATAACCTTTGTCAAGTAGCTCTTGTACATTACGCTTAATCTCCTTCGTCTCCTCTGGATTGGTACGGTATGGTGCACGGTTGGGTAGTGATGCACCGGGAATTAAGTCATTCTGATGCTCGGTCCCTCTAATAGGTGGTAATCCTGGTGGCACGTCTTGTGAAAAGACGTCAACAAACTCCTACAAAATGTTAGTGATAGCAGGAGGCAAAGAGGAAGGCACATCCTCGAATGAAAATAATGCCTCTTTGCACAAAAAAGTATAGCAAACAGATTTGCTGAAATCTAGCTCATCAATATCAGATTTGGTGGCAAGTAAACATGCACTTTTCAATTTAGTTTCAGAAGTAACACTAGACGGTTTATTATTAGGCTTCATTTGTTGCTCAAATTCTTTTGCCACAATCTTATTTTCACTCTTATTTTTCTCCTGCTTTGCTTTATTAGCTCTGTTAATATCAACTTTCAAAATGGAATCACGAGACATAGGAAGCAAAGTAATATGTTTATCCTTATGAACAATAGTATACTAATTGTTTCTTCCATGGTGTATAGAATTTTTATCAAATTTCCATGGTCTACCAAGTAATAAGGAACATGCTTGCATGGGTACCACATCACAATCAACATAATCAACATATGTAGCGCACACGAACAGTATGTGTTACCTTAACCTTGCCGCTGTTGTTGGACCATTGGATGTAGTAAGGATGTGGATGTAGTCTTGTAGTGAGAGATAACTTCTCCACCATCTCCATGCTAGCCAAGTTATTGCAACTCCCTCCATCAATAATGACACGGATAGAACGTTCCTTCACAACTCCCTTTGTATGGAACAAATTATGCCTCTGATTTTGCTCAGCTTGCCTGACCTGCACACTCAAAACACGTTGCGCAACTAAACATTCATACCTATCAGCATCTTCAGCAGCCATGTACTACGTCTCATGATCAGAATCATCCCCACCGTGTTCTTCGCTTGTTATAAGAGCCAAAGTCTCCTCATCATAGTCACTAGCGGAGTCATACCCACCATCCTCTTTAGCAATCATCACAAGCATAGATGGGCATTCTCTCGCATAATGACCTCCACCCTTGCAACAACGACAAATAATATCATGTATTTGCCCTATTGATGCCATGGATGAAGAAGAGCTCTGTGCAGAACTGGAAGTTGTACTCCTGGCAAGTGGTGGTGGTGGTGCATGTTTTCTTGTATCTCGGTTGGAATTGGCGGCTGAAGTCAGTGGTGCTGTAGTAGGACGTGTGGGAGTAGAGGATGTACATGGTGTCCATGATGAAGATCGACCCGCAGAAAAATTAGTTTGCGCCAATGCCTGTCGATCGTGCACCTCACGTTCAGCTTTACAACCAAGATGCAATAAATGAGTGATATTAGTATACTCCTTATACTCTAGAATGGTCTAAATCTCTTTCTTTAATCCACCCATAAAACATGCAAGCATAGCTTCATTATCCTCAACAATACCACATCTAATCATGCCAGTTTGTAATTCATGATAATATTCTTGTACAGAAATTTTTCCTTGTCTTAAATGCTGCAATTTTTAAAGCAATTCACATTGATAATATGGTGGAACACAACAAGTGCGCATAGCAGTTTTCAAAGAAGCCCAAGTAGCTAGAATAGGATATAATCTACAATTCTCGGACCACCAAACAGAAGCAAAGCTAGTGAATTCACAAATAACAGCAACAACATGTCTATTCTCAGGATATTGTAAGCATGTGAAACGGTGTTCAGTTTCTAACTCCCAAGTAAGATAGACATTAGGAATGTATCGACCTTGAAATGGGGGAATATTCAATTTCAGTTTAGGAACATGGTCATAATCTTGTACCTGAGGTGGTGGTGCAGCCCTACCATTACGAATATAGGCATGAGGACGGCCTAGTGGTGGTGCTGGTGGTTCCATATAGTGCTGATTTTGATCAACCTCATCCTCGTAATCGCCCTCGTGAACGTCCTCCTCATTAGCAGCAAGAGGAGCCACAGAAGCATCAACAGTAGGTGCAGCAGCACCCGAATTTTTACCAGGCTCAAGGGGAACGCGCAGTGCTTGTCCCACTTGATTTGGAAGGCGACGTTGTTGTTGTTGTTGTTGTAGAGGTGCAATAGGTGCAGTCGGCAGTTGTTGTGGAAGACGCGCTAGCAATTCATTAAACTTTTTATCGAGCTTTGTTTCGAACGTCTTATCAATGACATCTATCTTCTCCATGGCCTCTTCAAATATGTTTAGCACATCTTGCACCTTTTCACTCATCATTTGCTGAAATTTATCACGTAGATGTTTGTTTGTCATGTTCTCCAAATCAGCCTTATCAGCTTGTGATCCTGCCATGGTTAGCAGCAATAGAAACACACAACAATATGATCCTACAGACTACTAGGAAGTGCTGGTGGTGGTGGTGTGTCACAAATCTGTCAAGTGAATCTCAATTTCTTACCAATTCTTACCCAGCAGCAGGTGGTGATCGGCAACCGTTGTAGTCAAAACTCTCAAAGCTTGGATAGAGCGATGGCCAGGGAGAGTCAAACGCACGATGTAGATATATGTGGAGCTGGGAAGGCTTATGATATGGTAGCAAAAAGGGTCAGCAATAATCAATTCAGAGATGAAATTTGAATAAACGCTCAATGACGGTACTGTGTTGGTCTTAGGCTAGACCGTACTAGAGACGTGAGCCTAGAACACTAACAAAATCATGGCTCTACACGTAAACAAGGGAGGAGCACTCTCTGATTTTTTTGCTCTTTTTTTGCTCTTTTTTTTTCTTTTGCGCTCCTCTTTTTTTGCTGAAAATCACTATAATGGTGAGTGTCTCAAAACTCTTCCCAAGTCAAGATAACAGGATAGACATGAAATTTTTGCGACCAAATTTTTTTCGACTACCCGGATCAAAAACTGGAAACGGCTCAAAAAAAAGCTTTCTATAATGGCACCTGTCTCAAAACGCTCAGAAACACCTAAAAATAGGATAGTCGGAAAAAAAATTGACAAATGCGTTTTCAGAAAATTTTGGGCCTAAACGAAGGGTGGTTTCCAGACTCTTTTTTTTTTGGAAACCAACCTCTTCTACAAAACGGCAAAAGATTGATGGAATCCGAAACCTACACACACAAGGAAACACAAATCTAGAAACAGATAGATCTCGAAAGTAAACGTAATATGATATGGACTCGGAGTAGTGGTGGCATATGGATACGGATCGGTGGTGGTATATGGACTCGGATCGGTGGTGGTATATGGAAGTGGGTCGATGGTGGTATATGGACTCGGATCGGTGGTGGTATATGGAAGTGGGTCGATGGTGGTATATGGACTCGGATCGGTGTTGATATATGGCAGCGGTGATGACGATGGTGGTATATGGTAGCGGTGATGACGATGGTGGTATATGACAGCGGTGACGACGATGGTGGTATATGGCAGCGGTGATGACGATGGTAGTGTATGGCAGCGGTGATGACGATGGTGCGGCGGCGGCATGACAACTTGTGAACAGAACTCAAAACTCTAGAGGACTAGACACTAGGACCAGCAACTAGACACGACGATGCAAATGCAAATTCAACAATGCAAGACCCTAGAAAGATTATGCAAAGGCTCAGATTGGTTTGGATGTGATGAACTAACCCTAATTTTTTTT
Organism: Triticum dicoccoides; assembly: GCF_002162155.2. NCBI lineage: Eukaryota > Viridiplantae > Streptophyta > Magnoliopsida > Poales > Poaceae > Triticum > Triticum dicoccoides. The sequence goes on along the minus strand of NC_041381.1, from coordinate 289,208,942 downwards.
GGCTTTTTCCTGGACTGTAGGTATGAAGAACAGACTCGATCTAAACTACGAAAAACTGTAAAATCTCACCAAGCAACCTGGAAATATGATACCACTTGATAGAGGCAAGGTGTCCCATCTTTCGATGAGATGGTGGCTATCTCTTTGGGTGGAGTAAGTTTCAATGATCTGACTACGAACGTGTGAGGACATCGCACCTTAGCAATCGCTAAACCAACTCCTACAAGTTATTCACCGCGCCGAAGCACGATCAACCTAACCACGAGGGTCTATCCTGCAAGTAAACGAAGAACAAGCAAGAAACTGAGATTGCAATCTGGATATTGCGAATATAAGAGGAAAGCTTTATGGATGAACGTGGGGTTCTGTGACGTCTTTGTCTGGTCATTGAACACAAACGAAATACGCGAAGTTGCAGCTATGGAGAACTTTAATCTAAACAAAAACCAAAGTCTAAACGACGCCCTAAGGGTTGTATATATGGAGAAGTAGGGGGAGTTTCATGACCCTTGGAAGAGGGGTCCAAAACCAACCCTATCTCTTGTTTCCCCACACATACGGACTCTAAAAACAGCCTATACTTATTTATTCCGAAACTACATGGGCATGGCCCAATAATAAGGTGACGCGGAACCTATAATAGCCTCTAGACAAAATTTGTGAAGTGGCACCTTGTAATATCGTCCAAGCCTTCTTGCAGTCATTACGGTGGCTTCATAGTCCTGAGATCATCACTTGAAACTCCGTTCTTGTTCCCCTTGCGCATGCCATCATCTCCATGCATGTTCATGCTCCAATGTTCATCCTTAAGCCCTTCATTTGTAAGCAAAACAAATGTATCGAATTTAGGCAGCATCATATCATCATGAACATTGCATTACCAAGAAACAAAAGTACCTGGTAGTTTAATTGGCGTGCGCGAGCTCTAGTAATTGGTCCAGTAAGTATTGCAGCAGGGGCTATGGGTCTAAAAATGGTATTGATGTCCACATCACTTAATAGCAACGATACATGCGTGTCATGTCTCTTTCGGTCACTGAGATTGTGCTGCGCAAGATCGAATCCATTACAAAGCACCTCTTCCCATGGCAAGAAAAATCAATCTAGTTGGCCAAACTAAACCAATAAATTGGAGAAGAAATATGAGGCTATAACAATAATGCAAAAAAGATTTCAGAATAAACTCAAATAATATTCATGGATTGATCTCATTATAAACTCACAATTCATCGGATCCCAACAAACACACCGCAAAAAGTCATTACATTAAATAGATCTCCAAGAACATCGAGGAGAACATTGTATTGTAGATCAAAAAGAGGGAAGAAGCCAACTAACTACGGACTCGTAGGTCGGTGGTAAACTAATCACGCATCATCGGAGGGGAAACAAGAATGATGAAGAACCACCTCTCTGATTGTTTCCCCCTCTCGCGGAGTGCTGAAAAAGGCCTCTAGATTGGATCTCACGGTTCTGGAACTTGCGGCGGCGGACAAATTATTCCGTGGACTCCCCTAAGGGTTTTGGGATTTTAGAGTATTCATAGAGGCGGAGGTAGGTCAAGATGGTGCCCATGGGCCCTGATACGTCCATTTTGCATCATGCTTTATATCAATATTTATTGCATTATGGGCTGTTACTACACATTATATCTCAATACTTATGGCTATTCCCTCTTATTTTATGAGGTTTACCATGAAGAGGGGGAATGCCGGCAGCTGGAATTCTGGCTGGAAAAGGAGCAAATATCGGAAACCTATTCTGCACAGCTCCAAAAGTCCTGAAACTCCACGGAAGTCATTTTTGGAATTAATAAGAATTATTGAGCGAAAGAAACACCAGAGGGGGCCCACACCCTGGCCAGGAGGGTGGGGCGCGCCCACCCCTACTGGGTGCGCCCCCTGTCTCTTGGGCCCCCTGGTGGCCCTCCGGTGCCCATCTTCTGCTATATGAAGGCTTCTACCCTGGAAAAAATCATAAGCAAGCTTACAGGACAAAACTCCGCCACCACGAGGCGGAACCTTGGTGGAACCAATCTAGGGCTCCGGCGGAGCTCTTTTGCTGGGGAAACTTCCCTCCGGGAGGGGGAAATCATCACCATCATCATCACCAATGATCCTCTCATCGGGAGGGGGTCAATCTCCATCAACATCTTCACCAGCACCATCTCCTCTCAAAACCCTAGTTCATATCTTGTATCCAATCTTGTATCAAAACCACAAATTGGTACCTGTGGGTTGCTAGTACTGTTGATTACTCCTTGTAGTTGATGCTAATTGATTTACTTGGTGGAAGATCATATGTTCAGATACTTAATGCATATTATTACTCCTCTGATTATGAACATGAATATGCTTTGTGAGTAGTTACGTTTGTTCCTGAGGACATGGGTGAAATCTTGCTATTAGTAGTCATGTGAATTTGGTATTCGTTCAATATTTTGATGAGATGTATGTTGTCTTTCCTCTAGTGGTGTTATGTGAACGTCGACTACATGACACTTCACCATTATTTGGGCCTAGAGGAAGGCATTGGGAAGTAATAAGTAGATGATGGGTTGCTAGAGTGACAGAAGCTTAAACCCTAGTTTATGCGTTGCTTCGTAAGGGGCTGATTTGGATCCATATGTCTAATGATGTGGTTAGGTTTACCTTAATACTTCTTTTGTAGTTGAGGATGCTTGCAATAGGGGTTAATCATAAGTGGGATGCTTGTCCAAGTAAGGGCAGTACCCAAGCACCGATCCACCCACATATCAAATTATCAAAGTACCGAACGCGAATCATATGAGCGTGATGAAAACTAGCTTGACGATTATTCCCATGTGTCCTCGGGAGCTCTTTTCTCATTATAAGAAATTGTCCAGGCTTGTCCTTTGCTACAAAAAGGATTGGCCCACCTTGCTGCACTTTATTTACTTTCATTGCTTGTTACTCGTTACAATTTATCTTATCACAAAACTATCTGTTACCTACAATTTCAGTGCTTGCAGAGAAAACCTTACTGAAAACCGCTTGTCATTTCCTTCTGCTCCTCGTTGGGTTCGACACTCTTACTTATCGAAAGGACAAGGACTACGATAGATCCCCTATAATTGTGGGTCATCAAGACTCTTTTCTGGCGCCGTTGCCGGGGAGTGAAGCGCCTTTGGTGAGTAGAACCTGGTAAGGAAACATTTATATAGTGTGCTGATATTTTTTATCACTTGTTACTATGGAAACTAATCCTTCGAGGGTCTTGTTCTGGGTATCTTCACCCCGACCAGAAGAGCAAAGAGTTTCTCCTCAACCTATTGAACCTACTGAAAATATTTACTTGGAGATTCCTTCAGGTATGATAGAGAAACTGCTAGCTAATCCCTTTGCAGGAGATGGAACATTGCATCCCGACTTACACCTTATATTTGTGGATGAAGTTTGTGGATTATTTAAGCTTGCAGGTATTCCCAATGATGTTGTCAAAAGGAAGGTCTTCCCTTTATCTTTGAATGGAGATGCATTGACATGGTATAGGCTATGTGATGATTCAGGATCTTGGAATTATAAACAATTGAAGTTGGAATTCACCAGAAGTTCTGTCCTATGCATCTTGTTCATCGTGATCGTAATTACATATATAATTTCTGTCCTCGCGATGGATAAAGTATCGCTCAAGCTTGGGGGAGGCTTAAGTCAATGTTATATTCATGCCCCAATCATGAGCTCTCCAGAGAAATGATTATTCAAAAAATTTATGCTCGACTTTCTCCCAATGATTGCAACATGCTCGATACTTCTTGTGCTGGTTCTTATATGATGAAGACTATTGAATTCAAATGGGATTTACTGGAAAGAATTAAATGCAACTCTGAAGATTGGGGTTCCGGCGATGGTAAGGAGTCGGGTATAGCACCTAAGTTTGATTGTGTTAAATCTTTTATGGATACCGATGCTTTTCGTGGATTTAGCGCTAAGTATGGACTTGACTCTGAGATAGTAGCTGCTTTTCGTGAATCTTTTGCTACTCACGTTGATCTCCCTAAGGAGAAGTGGTCTAAATATAATCCTCCCATTGAAGTAAAAGTAGATGTACCTATTACAGTTGAAGAAAAGACCGTCACTTATAATGATCCTATTGTTCCTACTACTTATGTTGAGAAACCTCCTTTTCCTGTTAGGATAAAGGATCATGCTAAAATTTTGACTGTTGTTCGTAAGATTAATACTAGGACTTATACACCTCTTGAGCAAATCAAAGTTGAACCTAGTATTTCTATGGTTAAAGATCTCTTGGATGATGATTTAGATGGGCATGTTATTTATTTCTGTGGTGAGACTGCTAATATTGTTAGACCAGATGCTAAGATATATAGACCTATTGTAGGCATGCCTGTTATTTTCTGTTAAAATAGGAGATCATTGTTATCATGGCTTATGTGATATGGGTGCTAGTGCTAGTGCAATACCCTATGACTTATATAAAGAAATTATGTATGATATTCCACCCGCATAGAAGATATTGATGTTACCATTAAGCTTGCTGATAGGGACACCATTAAACTAGTTGGGATTGTTAGAGATGTCGAAGTCTTGTGTGGGAAGGTTAAATATCCTACTGATTTTCTTGTTCTTTGTTCCCCACAAGATGACTTTTGTCCCATTATTTTTGGTAGACCCTTCTTGAATACTGTTAATGCTAGGATTGATTGCAAAAAGGATATTGTTGAAATTGGCTTAGGGGATATGTCTCATGAGTTTAATTTTGCTAAGTTTCGAAGACAACCTCGTGATAAAGAATCACCTAGTAAGGATGAGATTATTGGTCTTGCTTCTATTGCCGTGCCTCCTACTGATCCGTTAGAACAATATTTGCTAGACCATGAAAATGATATGTTTATGAATGAAAGAAGGGAAATAGATAAAGTGTTCCTTCAACAGGAACCTATTCTGAAACACAACCTACCCGTTGAAATTCTAGGGGATCCCCCTCCACCCAAGGGTGATCCCGTGTTTGAACTCAAACCATTACCTGATAATCTTAAGTACGCTTATCTTGATGAAAAGAAAATATATCATGTTATTATTAGTGCTAACCTTTCAGAGCAAGAAGAAGAAAGCTTATTGAAAACTCTGAAGAAGCACCGTGTTGCTATTGGATATACTCTGGATGATCTTAAGGGCATTAGTCCCATGCTATGTCAACACAAAATTAAATTGGAGGAAGATGCCAAACCAGTTGGAGATCCTCAACGATGATTGAATCCTAAGATGAAAGCAGTGGTAAGAAAGGAGATACTAAAGCTCCTTGAGGCAGGTATAATTTATCCCGTTTGTCGGTGTGCTAGAGTAGGGGTACCCTAGTATCCCGAACTTGTGCACGGGCAGTTGCAGCACCCCGCGGCAAGGCTTGCCGGGCGACCGCCAAGGTCCTCCGTGGTTCCTTTGGAGCCATTCAAGAACAAAGTATTTAAGCTCAGGAGACAAGGCCCCGGCAAGAGAAGCTTGCCGGGAAGGCAAACCAAGGCATTTCAAGGAACTTGCCGCGACGCGCCGCGCGTCCCGGCAAGGCCCGGTGAGCGACAAGCTTCCGGACCCGACAAGACAACGGACGCGGCAAGGCGCTTGCCGCGGCAGGCTACCACTCTGTACCCACGCTCCAGCACATCCACCAACGTGTCGACCTGGGGGCCTTTCCAGGCGCGCATGGTGGGAGGCTGTGCAGCCAGCGGTGCGCGATGGCATGCGAAGCTGACAAGACTGCCATCATGGCGAGCGGTGGCGCCCAAGACGGTCCCTTTTTACACTGTTTAGGCGACGCAGACGGGCATTTAATGCCTTTGTCCCCTGCCGTCAGGGTTAGGTAGGAAGCACTGTGCAGGTGGTGTACCAACCGCAACCCCCTTTTCCATTTTTACCCTTCTCTGCGTTGCCACCTGTCGGTGACCCCTTGAGCATATAAAAGGAGGCCCATGCGCAACGTAGGGGAGGTTCGGCTCATTCGGAAGCCAGAAAAACACTTAGCTCTCTCGAGCAAGAACACAATACAATCAGACAAGCAGCAGTAGGAGTGTTATCTCTCCGGAGAGCTCCGAAGCTGGGTAAACTGCTCGTGTGCTTCGCCTCGATCCGCTCTTCGTGCGATCTCCGCCCCCCGCCGAACCGAAAGGGGCCCGGTCCGCCGGCCCCATAGGTGTTCGTGGATCAGTTTCCCCGACACCATTGCTGATAGTAATTGGGTAAGCCCTGTCCATTGTGTTCCTAAAAAGGGAGGTATTACTGTCGTTCCTAATGATAAAGATGAATTGATCCCGCAAAGAATTATTACAGGTTATAGGATGGTAATTGATTTCCGTAAATTAAATAAAGCTACTAAGAAAGATCATTACCCTTTACCTTTTATTGATCAAATGCTAGAAAGACTATCCAAACACACACATTTCTGCTTTCTAGATGGTTATTCTGGTTTCTCTCAAATACCTGTGTCAGCAGGGGATCAATCAAAAACTACTTTTACTTGCCCTTTCGGTACTTTTGCTTATAGATGTATGCCTTTTGGTTTATGTAATGCACCTGCTACCTTTCAAAGATGCATGATGGCTATATTCTCTGACTTTTGTGAAAAGATTTGTGAGGTATTCATGGATGATTTCTCCGTTTATGGATCCTCTTTTGATGATTGCTTGAGCAACCTTGATCGAGTTTTGCAGAGATGTGAAGACACTAGTCTCGTCTTGAATTGGGAAAAGTGCCACTTTATGGTTAATGAAGGCATTGTCTTGGGGCATAAGATTTCTGATAGAGGTATTGAAGTCGATAAAGTTAAAGCTGATGCTATTGAAAAGATGCCATGTCCCAAGGACATAAAAGGTATAAGAAGTTTCCTTGGTCATGCCGGTTTTTATAGGATGTTCATTAAGGAATTTTCTAAAATCTCCAGGCCTCTGACTAATTTATTTCAAAAAGATATTCCTTTTGTCTTTGATGATGATTGTGTAGAAGCATTTGAAATACTTAAGAAAGCTTTGATCACTGCACCTATTGTTCAGCCACCTGATTGGAATTTACACTTTGAAATTATGTGTGATGCTAGTGATTATGCTATAGGTGCTGTTCTAGGGCAAAGAGTTGAGAAGAAATTGAATGTTATCTGGTATGCTGGTAAAACTCTTGATATTGCCCAGAGAAATTATGCTACTACTGAATAAGAATTCTTAGCAGTTGTGTTTGCATGTGATAAGTTTAGACCTTACATTGTTGATTCCAAAGTTACTATTCACACTGATCATGCTGCTATTAAATATCTTAAGGAAAAGAAAGATGCTAAGCCTAGACTTATTAGATGGGTTCTCTTGCTCCAAGAATTTGATTTGCATATTATTGATAGAAAGGGAGCTGAGAACCCCGTTGCAGACAACTTGTCTAGGTTAGAGAATGTTCTTGATGACCCACTACCTATTGATGATAGCTTTCATGACGAACAATTAACGGTCGTTAATGCTTCTCGTACTACTCCTTGGTATGCTAATTATGCTAATTCAATTGTTGCTAAATTTATACCACCTAGTTTCACATACCAGCAAAAGAAAAAGTTCTTTTATGATTTAAGGCATTACTTATGGGATGACCCACACCTTTATAAAGAAGGAGTAGATGGTGTCATTAGACGTTCTGTACCTGAGCATGAACAGGAACAAATCCTACGCAAGTGTCACTCTGAATCATATGGAGGACACCACGCTAGAGATAGAACTGCACATAAGGTATTGCAATCTTGTTTTTATTGGCCTACTCTCTTCAAAGATGCTCGTAAGTTTGTCTTATCTTGTGATGAATGTCAAAGAATTGGTAATATTAGTAGACGTCAAGAAATTCCTATGAATTATTATCTTGTTATTGAACCATTTTATGTTTGGGGCTTTGATTATATGGGACCTTTTCCTGCCTCTAATGGTTACACACATATTTTAGTTTCTGTTGATTACGTTACTAAGTGGGTAGAAGCTATTCCAACTAGTAGTGTTGATCATAAAACTTCTATTAAAATGCTTAAAGAAGTTATTTTTCCAAGGTTTGGAGTCCCTAGATATCTTATGACTGATGGTGGTTCACATTTTATTCATGGTGCTTTCCGTAAGATGCTTGCTAAGTATGATGTTAATCATAGAATCGCATCTCCTTATCACCCGCAGTCTAGTGGTCAAGTAGAGTTGAGCAATATAGAGCTCAAATTAATTTTGCAAAAGATTGTGAATAGATCTAGAAAGAATTGGTCCAGAAAACTTGATGATGCATTATGGGCCTATAGAACTGCATACAAAAATCCTATGGGTATGTCTCCGTATAAGATGGTTTATGGAAAAGCATGTCACTTACCTCTAGAACTTGAACATAAAGCATATTGGGCTATTAAAGAGCTCAACTATGACTTCAAACTTGCCGGTGAGAAGAGGTTATTTGATATTAGCTCACTTGATGAATGGAGAGCCCAAGCCTATGAGAATGCCAAGCTATTCAAAGAAAAAGTCAAATGCTGGCATGAAAAAAGGATACAAAAGCGTGAGTTTAATGTAGGTGATTATGTGTTATTATTCAACTATCATTTAAGATTTTTTGCAGGAAAACTTCTCTCTAAATGGGAAGGTCCTTACGTTATCGAGAAGGTCTATTGTTCCGGTGCCATAAAAATGAACAACTTCAAAGGCACAAGTCCGAGGGTGGTGAACGGTCAAAGAATTAAACATTATATCTCACGTAATCCTCTCATTGTTGAAATTAATACTATTGAGACCGTAACCCGAAAGGAATACATAAGGGATAGTTTCCAGAACGTTCCAGACTCCGAAAAGAAATAGGTATGTGGTACGGTAAGTAAACCGACTCCAAAACAATTCTAATGACGATTTTTATCCGTTTTGGAATATTTAAGAATTTTAGGAAGAAAGAAGTAATCCAGGAAGGACACGAGGCCTCCACGAGGGTGGAGGGCGCGCCCACCCTTCCTGGGCGCGCCCCCCTGTCTCGTGGCCACCTTGTGTGCCTCCTGGACTCCGTTTTATTGCATGTTACGTATTCTGGTCGGTAAAAATTCATTATGTAATTTCCCGAAGGCTTTGACCACCGTGTCGCGCAAATATCCTCTGTTTTCGTTTCGAGCTGTTTTTCTAACAGATCTAGAGCACCGTGACGTCACCCTCCTTCAACAATGAAGACAAGGATGCTTGGCTATTGAAGATAGAGCTGAAAAGAGAAGAACCGGAAGAGATCAACAAGGATGAAGGGATCAAGAAGGCCATGGACGTTCAAGCTTCGGCGGTGAAAGAAGAAGGCATCCCTCAACCCTTACCTAACCTCTTTACTCCAACTGAGATTGAAGCTTTGAAGATGATTGAGTTAGCTCGCATACAGAATAAGTATCTCACACAGGAGAATATTTTGTTGAAGGATCATATCGTTGTACTCAAGGGCATTATCCGCAAGTTGGAAGAGCTTTTACACTCGATGTGCGATTATCCACCATCATCATCACCACCTCCATCACCTTCGAGGACATAATAACATGGGTATGGGCACTCCCCTTGGCAACTGCCAAGCTTGGGGGAGGTTCCCCGGTATCGTATCACCATCACACTCCTATCTTAACCGTTTTATTTAGTTCGATCATTTTAGTAGTATCTTGATCTAGTAGATTGAAGTTTTGGTATCAATTAGTTTTGAGTTTTGCTTTATGATCTCTTTATGTAATCGAGTCCGTGAGCTATCCATAATAAAGATTAGTGTTGAGTCAAGGGCTTTGCTATCTTGCTATGATCTTGAGAAAGTAGAAAGAATAAAAAGAATAAAAGAGTTCATATTGATCTTATGGATAGTAATGACTTCACACATAGAAAGTATGAGGCATAAAAGTTGTTGGGAGTTGACAAACATAGTTTGGGTCATCGTTGCAATTAATAGGAAGTAATAAGGAAAGAGAGGTTTTCACATACAAATACACTATCTTGGACATCTTTTATGATTGTGAGCACTCATTAAGTATGACATGCTAAAAGAGTTGATGTTGGACAAGGAAGACAACGTAATGGTTTATGTTTTCCCACATTTTAGTTAAAGTATATTGTCATTGATCTTCCCAACATGTTGAGCTTGCCTTTCCCCCTCATGCTGGCCAAATTCCTTGCACCAAGTAGAGATACTACTTGTGCTTCCAAATATCCTTAAACCTTGTTTTTTCCATGAGAGTCCACCATACCTACCTATGGATTGAGTAAGATCCTTCAAGTAAGTTGTCATGTTGCAAGCAATAAAAATTGCTCTCTAAAGATGTATGACTTATTAGTGCAGATAAAATAAGATTTATGCAATCTTGTTATGGAAGCAATAAAAGCGACGACTGGATAATAAAGGTCCATACACAAGTGGCAATATAAAGTAACGTTCTTTTGCATTAAGATTTTATGCATCCAACCCTAAAAGCGCATGACAAGCTCTGCTTCCCTCTGCGAAGGGCCTATCTTTTCCTTTATGCTTGAGTCAAGGTGATCTTCACCTTTCCCTTTTTCATTTTATCCTTTGGCAAGCTCCTCGTGTTTGAAAGATCTTGATATATATATCCAACTGGATGTAAGTTAGCATGAACTATTATTGTTGACATCACCTAAAGGTGAATACGTTGGGAGGCAACACAATAAGCCCCTATCTTTCTCAGTGTCCGGTTGAAACTCCATAATGACAAGTATAGCGTGAGTGTTAGCAATTGTAGAAGACTACATGATAGTTGAGTATGTGGACTTGCTGAAAAGCTCTATTCTTGATTCTTTCTGATGTTATGATAAATTGCAATTGCTTCAATGACTGAGATTATAGTTTCTTAGTTCCCGATGAAGTTTCTGAACCATACTTGACATTGTGAATTGATTGTTACTTGAGCATAAGAAATCATATGACAAAATCTGTGTATGTTGCAATTATAATAATGATCATGATGCCCTCATGTCCGTATTTTATTTTTATCGACACCTCTATCTCTAAACATGTGGACATATTTTTTGATTTCGGCTTCCGCTTGAGGACAAGCGAGGTCTAAGCTTGGGGGAGTTGATACGTCCATTTTGCATCATGCTTTTATATCAATATTTATTGCATTATGGGTTGTTATTACACATTATATCTCAATACTTATGGCTATTCTCTCTTATTTTACAAGGTTTACCATGAAGAGGGGGAATGCCGGCAGTTGGAATTCTGGCTGGAAAAGGAGCAAATATTAGAAACCTATTCTGCACAGCTCCAAAAATCCCGAAACTCCATGGAAGTCATTTTTGGAATTAATAAGGATGATTGAGCGAAAGAAACACCAGAGGGGGCCCAGACCTTGGCCAGGAGGGTGGGGGCGGCCACCCCTACCTGGTAGTTTAATTGGCCTGCGCGAGCTCTAGTAATTGGTCCAGTAAGTATTGCAGCAGGGGCTATGGGTCTAACAATGGTATTGATGTCCACATCACTTAATAGCAACAATACATGCGTGTCATGTCTCTTTCTCTCACTAAGATTGAGCAGCGCAAGATCGAACCCATTACAAAGCACCTCTTCCCATGGCAAGAAAAATCAATCTAGTTGGCCAAACTAAACCAATAAATTGGAGAATAAATATGAGGCTATAACAATCATGCAAAAAAGATTTCAGAGAAAACTCAAATAATATTCATGGATAGGTCTCATTATAATCTCACAATTCATCGGATCCCAACAAACACATCGCAAAAATTCATTACATTAACTAGATCTCCAAGAACATCAAGGGGAACATTGTATTGTAGATCAAAAAGAGGGAAGAAGCCATCTAGCTACTAACTACGGACTCGTAGGTCTGTGGTAAACTAATCACGCATCATCGGAGCGGAAACAAGAATGATGAAGAACCCCCTCTCTGATCGTTTCCCCCTCTCGCGGAGTGCTGAAAAAGGCCTATAGATTGGATCTCGTGGTTCTGGAACTTGCGGCGGTGGACAAATTATTTCGTGGACTCCCCAAAGGGTTTTGGGATTTTAGAGTATTTATAGAGGCGGAGGTAGGTCAAGACGGTGCCCATGGGCCCTAATACGTCCATTTTGCATCATGCTTTTATATCAATATTTATTGCATTATGGGCTGTTATTACACATTATATCTCAATACTTATGGCTATTCTCTCTTATTTTACAAGGTTTACCATGAAGAGGGGGAATGCCGGCAGCTGGAATTCTGGCTGGAAAAGGAGCAAATATCGAAAACCTATTCTGCACAGCTCCAAAAATTGTAAAACTCCACGGAAGTCATTTTTGGAATTAATAAGAATTATTGAGCGAAAGAAACACCAGAGGGGGCCCACACCCTGTCCACGAGGGTGGGGGGCGCGCCCACCCCTACTAGCTGCGCCCCTATCTCCTGGGCCCCTTGGTGGCCCTCCGGTGCCCATCTTCTGCTATATGAAGGCTTCTACCCTGGAAAAAATCAAGAGCAAGCTTACGGGACGAAACTCCGCCGCCACGAGGCGGAACCTTGGGGAACCAACCTAGGGCTCCGGCGGAGCTCTTCTGCTGGGGAAACTTCCCTCCGAGAGGGGGAAATCATCAACATCGTCATCACCAATGATCCTCTCATCGGGAGGGGGTCAATCTCCATCAACATCTTCACCAGCACCATCTCCTCTCAAAACCCTAGTTCATATCTTGTATCCAATCTTGTATCAAAACCACAAATTGGTACGTGTGGGTTGCTAGTAGTGTTGATTACTCCTTGTTGTTGATGCTAATTGGTTTACTTGGTGGAAGATCATATGTTCAGATCCTTAATGCATATTATTACTCCTCTGATTATGAACATGATATGCTGTGTGAGTAGTTATGTTTGTTCCTAAGGACATGGGTGAAGTCTTGCTATTAGTGGTCATGTGAATTTGGTATTCGTTCGATATTTTGATGAGATGTATGTTGTCTTTCCTCTAGTGGTGTTATGTGAACATCGAGTACATGACACTTCACCATTGGGCCTAGAGGAAGGCATTGGGAAGTAATAAGTAGATGACGGGTTGCTAGAGTGACAGAAGCTTAAACCCTAGTTTATGCGTTGCTTCGTAAGGGGCTGATTTGGGTCCATATGTCTAATGCTGTGGTTAGGTTTACCTTAATACTTATTTTGTAGTTGCGGATGCTTGCAATAGGGGTTAATCATAAGTGGGATGCTTGTCCATGTAAGGGCAGTACCCAAGCACCGGTCCACCCACATATCAAATTATCAAAGTACCGAATTCGAATCATATGAGCGTGATGAAAACTAGCTTGACGATAATTCCCATGTGTCCTCGGGAGCTCTTTTCTCATCATAAGAAATTGTCCAGGCTTGTCCTTTGCTACAAAAAGGATTGGGCCACCTTGCTGCACTTTTTTACTTTCTTTGCTTGTTACTTGTTACAATTTATCTTATCACAAAACTATCTGTTACCTACAATTTTAGTGCTTGCAAAGAAAACCTTACTTTAAACTGCTTGTCATTTCCTTCTGCTCCTTGTTGGGTTCGACACTCTTACTTATCGAAAGGACTATGATAGATCCCCTATACTTGTGGGTCATCAGGCCCCACTACCCACCAGGGCACTCCAAAGGCCCCTGGCGTGCCCTGGTGCCTAGTGGGCCCCACTTTCAACTTCTCGTGGCCTCTAGAAGCTTCTAGGGTCTCTTATCACCAGAAAAAAATCTCCAAAAAGTTTTGTGGCATTTGGACTTTGTTTGGTATTGATATTCTGCAAAGTAAAAACAAGCAAAAAACAGCAACTTGCACTGGGCTCTAAGTTAATAGGTTAGTCCCAAAAAATGATATAAATTTCTTGTAAATGTATATAAACCATCCAAGATTGATAATATAATAGCATGGAACAATCAAAAATTATAGATATGTTGGGGACGTATCAGCCCTCTGGGAGGTCGGGCCGGCACGTCGACGGTTAGTTCATCATCCAACTCAGGCAGTAGACGCCTGCGTGGATAAGACTTAGGTGCGCTATGGCGCCGTTATTCGAGATCTTGTTCGGCCGAAAGATTTCTTCCCACTTGTCGTTTAGTGTGTATTCATTAGCCTGAAGCTTTTGTTGCTTCCGCTTCATGCTGCGGGCGGTGGCTACAAGGTGCCACTGGAAGTGTTCTTGCTCGACAGGGTCTTCGGGGACTATAAAGTCCTCGATACCGAGGCTCTTGTCTTCCTCGGATTCCAGCATGTAATTATTGTTGGCCCCTACAAAGGGTCGTCGGGGTCAAGGTCCTCGGGAATCCCTTCAGGGGTGGCATGACGTTCTAGGGAAGCTTGAAGATCCTTCCCTGGGTCGTCGGCCTCGCCTGCTGCCATCCCGCCATTATCAATGGTGGTGTTGTTCCCGCTAGGGTCCCCGCCGGTGCCTCGTCTGTGTCTGCGTTGATGCTTGGAGGGGTTTCTAGGAGTGTCGACCATGTACACATTGTAAGTAGATGTTGCAGTCCACTTGCAGGTGTTTATCAATGGAAGGGTGTTTTTGGTGGGGCCGTCGACATCTTCATCCATGTACGTGGCCTCGTCATAGTCTAGCACATCGGTTAAGTCGTCGACCATGGTGACTAGATGGGTGGTGGGTGGAACATAAATTTCCCGATCGTCGACTTTAAGTCTGACCTGACATAAACCAAGGTATTGCCGTCCGAGATTGACATGCTCTTGATACGGTCAAGCATCTCGTTCAAGTGAGATAACTCCTCGGAGTTCATGGCCTGGCTATAGGCAGGGCTAACTCGAAGTATGCCCGGTATATAACCCAGCATGTTTTCAGTGTGGTGAGGATCCAAGGTCAATTCCAAATCCTGCGCCAGGGTCAGGTCTAAATCCTACGTCATTCCTGAGATGGGGACCAGACTAGTATCCGGGCGGGGAGTAAAGGCGAGATCGCCTGGGGTCATGATACATCTCCAACGTATCTATAATTTTTGATTGTCCCATGCTATTATATTACCCCTTTTGGATGTCTATGGGCTTTATTTTACACATTTATATCACTTTTCGGACTAACCTACTAACTGGAGGCACAGCCCGTATTGCTGTTTTTTGCCTATTTCAGTATTTCGAAGAAAAGGAATATCAAACGGAGTCCAAACGGGATGAAACCTTCGGGAGCGTGATTTTGGAATGAATGTGATCCAGAGGACTTGGAGTGCAAGTCAAGAAGCAGCCGAGGCCTCCACAAGATAGGAGCCCCCCCCCCCTATACGGCGCGCCCCCTGTCTCATGGGCCCCTCGGGCGTCCACCGACGTACTTCTTCCTCCTATATAAGCCTACGTACCCCAAAAACATCCAGGGATTGAACGAAACACAATTTCCACCACTGTAACCTTCTGTATCCACGAGATCTCATCTTGGAGCCTTCGCCAGCGCTCTGCCAGAGGGGGAATCGACCATGGAGGGCTTCTACATCAACACCATAGCCCCTCCGATGAGTTGTGAGTAGTTTACCTCAGACCTACGGGTCCATAGTTATTAGCTAGATGGCTTCTTCTCTCTTTTTGGATCTCAATACAATGTTCTTCCCCTCTCTTGTGGAGATCTATTAGATGTAAACTCTTTTTGCGGTGTGTTTGTCGAGAACCGATGAATTGTGGGTTTATGATCAAGTTTATCTATGAATAATATTTGAATGTTCACTGAATTCTTTTATGTATGATTGAGTTATCTTTGCAAGTCTCTTTGAATTATCAGTTTGGTTTGGCCTACTAGATTGATCTTTCTTGCCATGGGAGAAGTGCTTAGCTTTGGCTTCAATCTTGCGGTGTCCTTACCCAGTGACAGAAAGGGTTGCAAGGCACGTATTGTATTGTTGCCATCGAGGATAAAAAGATGGGGTTTATATCATATTGCTTGAGTTTATCCCTCTACATCATGTCATCTTGCTTAATGCGTTACTCTGTTCTTTATGAACTTAATACTCTAGATGCAGGCAGGAGTCGGTCGATGTGTGGAGTAATAGTAGTAGATACAGGCAGGAGTCGGTCTACTTCTCATGGACGTGATGCCTATATACATGAGCATGCCTAGATAATCTCATAATTATGCGCTTTTCTATCAATTGCTCGACAGAAATTTGTTCACCCACCGTAATACTTATGCTATCTTGAGAGAAGCCACTAGTGAAACCTATGGCCCCCGGGTCTATCTCTTATCATATTTGCTTCCAATTTACTTTTATTTGCATTTTTACTTTTTGCATCTATATCATAAAATACCAAAAATATATTTATCTTATCATACTATCTTTATTAGATCTCACTTTTGCAAGTGGCCATGAAGGGATTGACAACCCCTTTATTGCGTTGGTTGCAAGTTCTTTTGTTTGTTTGTGTAGGTGCGTGGGACTTTTGAGGAGCCTCCTACTGGATTGATACCTTGGTTCTCAAAAACTGAGGGAAATACTTACGCTACTATTGCTGCCTCACCCTTTCCTCTTCAAGGAAAACCAACGCAAGCTCAAGACGTAGCAAGAATATTTCTGGCACCGTTGCCGGGGAGGTCTTCTCTCAAGTCAAGACATACCAAGTACCCATCACAAACTCATCTCCCTCGCATTTACATTATTTGTCATTTGCCTCTCGTTTTACTCTCTCCCACTTCACCCTTGCTGTTTTATTCGCCCTCTCTTTCCCAATATTCTCCTCTCTTTCCGCTTGCCTTTTTCCGTTTGCTCATTTTGTTGGAATACATGCTTATTTATTGCTAAACAGAGAACCTAAGATCTATGGATCCTCATCCTCTTGCTAATATTTTTAAGAGATCCAATTATGATGAACACATTGCTAGTGAGTTTTGTGCACTAGATTATCTTTATGAAGTTCTGCTTGAAATTTGTGAATCTGAAAATTGTGATGAAGAAATTTATGAAGATATTCATGATGGCTCCTTGAATGAAAAGCATGATTGCAATGATTTTACTATAAATTCTCTTGATGTCAATTGTGCTAATAATATGCAAAACCCTAAGCTTGGGGATGCTAGTTTTGCTATGTCTACTACTTGTTGCCATGATCATTATTGGGGTGATTCTTCTTATGATCTTGAAAATTTATTTAAGCCCCATGATGAATATGAGATTGATAATAGTGTTTGCAATAATATTGAAAGGGGGTTTGGAAGAGTGTCAACTTTATATCCCACATATTTGAAGTATGTTCAGTCTTATGATATTTTTGATAAAAGTGGGTTTGGAGAAGTCATGACTTTAGTTAATGTTAATCCCACTATCCTGGAAGAGCGTAAACTTTACATGCATGTGGATCGTGTTGAGAATATTTTATGTGATAGCTATTTTGTTGAATTTGCTTATGATCCTACATGTAATTATTATGAGAAAGGAAATTATGATTGTAGAAGTTTTCATGTTACTAAATTACCTCTCTTCATGTTGAGATTGCTATCATCTCTTTGTTCTTCCTTGCATATGCTAGTTTTTGCTTGCCTTGATAATTTGTTTGCTTAAAAGATTCCTATGAATAGGAAGTATGTTAGACTTAAGTGTGTTTGTCACATGTTTTACGATG
Source organism: Triticum dicoccoides (assembly GCF_002162155.2). Lineage (NCBI taxonomy): Eukaryota > Viridiplantae > Streptophyta > Magnoliopsida > Poales > Poaceae > Triticum > Triticum dicoccoides. Next base: position 289,191,384 of record NC_041381.1, on the reverse strand, counting down.
CTCTCTTTGTGCTTCAATTCTTGCCTTTCATGTGAGCATCATTGAAATCTCAATGCCTAGCTAAAAAGGCTTTAAAGAAAAGCGCTTGTTGGGAGACAACCCAATATTTTTCCTTGATGTTATTTAATAAATCTTTCATCTATCTTCTTTTTAGATGTGTTTTTATCTTTTATTTAGTGTTTGTGCCGAGCAGAACCTATAGGATAACCTATGATGATAGTTGATTTGATTCTGCTGAAAAACAGAAACTTTGCACGCACGCATTTAGTTTTGTTAAATCACAGAAACGTGCTTTTGCGTTGATTATTTTTGCTTCTGATCAATAAAGAAATTTTCCAGGACTTCCTATTTTGGTAGGATTTTTGGAGTTCCAGAAGTTCGCGTTAGCTACAGATTTCTACAGACTGTTCTGTTTTTGACAGATTCAGTTTTTCGTGTGTTGTTTGCTTATTTTGATGCATCTATGGCTAGTAAAATAGTTTATAAACCATAGAGAAGTTGGAACAAAGTAGGTTTAACACCAGAATAAATAAAGAATGAGTTCATTACAGTACCTTATGTGGTGGTTTTGTTTTCTTTCACTAACGGAGCTTATAAGATTTCCTGTTGAGTTTTGTGTTGTGAAGTTTTCAAGTTTTGGGTAAAGCTTTTATGGATTATGGAATAAGGAGTGGAAAGAGCCTAAGCTTGGGGATGCCCAAGGCACCCCAATATATTCAAGAATAGCCAAAAGCCTAAGCTTGGGGATGCCCCAGGAAGGCATCCCCTCTTTCGTCTTCGTTCATTAGTCTTTGCTTTTTAGTTTAACACAATCATCCTTGCTGTACACACCTTTTGGGAGAAGCCTACTTGATTAGAATTTGCTAGAATACTCTATGTGCTTCACTTATATCTTTTGATCTTGATAGTTTTTGCTCTAGTGCTTCACTTATATTTTTTTAGAGCACGGTGGTGACTTAATTTTGAAGAAATTGCTAGTCCCTCATGCTTCACTTATATCTTTTTGAGAGTCTTTTAGAACAGCATGGTATTTGCTTTGGTTATAAAATTGGTCCTAGAATGATGAGCATCCAAGTTGGGTACAATAAAAACTATCATAGAAAAGAATTGGATGCTATGATCAATATGATGCTTGATAATTGTTTTGAGATATGGAGGTAGTGATATTAGAGTCATGCTAGTTGAGGTGATTATGAAAAATACTTGTGTTAAGGGTTGTGATTCCCGTAGCATGCATGTATGGTGAACCGCTTTATGATGAAGTTGGAGCACAATTTTATTTATTGATTGTCTTCCTTATGGGTGGCGGTCGGGGACGAGCGATGGTCTTTTCCTACCAATCTATCCCCCTAGGAGCATGCGCGTAGTGCTTTGGTTTTTGATGACTTCTAGATTTTTGCAACAAGTACATGAGTTATTTTGACTAATGTCGAGTCCATGGATTATACGCACCCTTTCACCCTTCCACCATTGCTAGCTTCTCTTGTGCCGTGCCATACACCCACCATTACCTTCCTCAAAACAGCCACCATACCTACCTATTATGGCATTTCCATAGCCATTCCGAGATATATTGCCATGCAACTTTCCACTGTTCCATTCATATGACACGCATTACTTTTGTCATATTGCTTTTTGCATGATCATGTAGTTGACATCGTATTTGTGGCAAGGCCACCTTCATAATTTTCATACATGCCGCTCTTGATTCATTGCATATCCCGGTACACCACCGGAAGCATTCATATAGAGTCATATCTTGTTCTAGCTTTGAGTTGTAATTCTCGAGTTGTAAATCCATAAAAGTGTGATGATTTTCATTATTAGAGCATTGTCCTAGTGAGGAAAGGATGATGAAGACTATGATTCCACCACAAGTCGGGATGAGACTTCGGACTTTACAAAAAGAAAAAGGGGAAAAAGAAGAGAAAGGCCAAAAAGAAAAAAAAAAGCCAAAGAAAGAAAAAAGAAAAAAAGAAAAAAAAGAAAAAATAAAATGAGAGAAAAGAGAGAAGGGACAATGCTACTGTCTTTTTTCCACACTTGTGCTTCAAAGTAGCACCATGATCTTCGTGATAGAGAGTCTCATATGTTGTCACTTTCATATACTAGTGGGAATTTTTCATTATAGAACTTGGCTTGTATATTCCAATGATAGGCTTCCTCAAAATGCCCTAGGTCTTCGTGAGCAAGCGAGTTGGATGCACACCCACTTAGTTTGTTTTGTTGAGCTTTCATATATTTATAGCTCTAGTGCATCCGTTGCATGGCAATCCCTACTCACTCACATTGATATCTATTAATGAGCATCTCCATACCCTGTTGATACGCCTAGTTGATGTGAGACTATCTTCTCCTTTTTGTCTTCTCCACAACCGCCATTCTATTCCACATATAGTGCTATGTCCATGGCTCACGCTCATGTATTGCGTGAAAGTTGAAAGAGTTTGAGATTATTAAAGTATGAAAAAATTGCTTGGCTTGTCATTGGGGTTTTGCATGATTAAATACTTTGTGTGATGAAGATAGAGCAACAGTCAGACTATATGATTTTGTAGGGATAACTTTCGTTAGCCATGGTATTTTGAGAAGACATTATTACTTTGATTAGTATGCTTGAAGTATCACCATTTTCATGTTAATATGAACTTTTATTTTGTATCATTTGGATCTGAACATTCATGCCACAATAAAGAAAATTACATTGAGAATTATGCTAGGTAGCATTCCACATCAAAAATTTCTTTTTTTATCATTTACCTACTCGAGGACGAGCATGAATTAAGCTTGGGGATGCTTGATACGTCTCCAACGTATCTATAATTTTTTATTGTTACATGCTATTATATTACCCCTTTTGGATGTTTATGGGCTTTATTTTACACATTTATATCATTTTTGGGACTAACCTACTAACCGGAGGCCCAGCCCGTATTGTTTTTTTTTGCCTATTTCAGTATTTCAAAGAAAAGGAATATCAAACGGAGTCCAAACGGAATGAAACCTTCGGGAGCGTGATTTTTGGAACGAATGTGATCCAGAGGACTTGGAGTGCAAGTCAAGAACCAGCCGAGGCATCCACCGACATACTTCTTCCTCCTATATAAGCCTACGTACCCCGAAAACATCCAGGGAGCGAACAAAACACAATTTCCACCACTGTAACCTTCTGTATCTACGAGATCTCATCTTGGAGCCTTCGCCCGCGCTCTGCCGGAGGGGAATCGACCACGGAGGGCTTCTACATCAACACCATAGCCCCTCCGATGAGTTGTGAGTAGTTTACCTCAGACCTTCGGGTCCATAGTTATTAGCTAGATGGCTTCTTCTCTCTTTTTGGATCTCAATACAATGTTCTCCCCCTCTCTTGTGGAGATCTATTCGATGTAAACTCTTTTTGCGGTGTGTTTGTCGAGATCTGATGAATTGTGGGTTTATGATCAAGTTTATCTATGAATAATATTTGAATCTTCTCAGAATTCTTTTATGTATAATCGAGTTATCTTTGCAAGTCTCTTTGAATTATCAGTTTGGTTTGGCCTACTAGATTGATCTTTCTTGCCATGGGAGAAGTGCTTAGATTTGGGTTCAATCTTGCGGTGTCCTTACCTAGTGACAGAAAGGGTTGCAAGGCACGTATTATATTGTTGCCATCGAGGATAAAAAGATGGGGTTTATATCATATTGCTTGATTTTATCCCTCTACATCACGTCATCTTGCTTAACGCATTACTCTGTTCTTTATGAACTTAATACTCTAGATGTAGGCAGGAGTCGGTCGATGTGTGGTGTAATAGTAGTAGATGCAGGCAGGAGTCGGTCTACTTGTCACGGATGTGATGCCTATATACATGATTATGCCTAGATAATCTCATAATTATGTGCTTTTCTATCAATTGCTCGATAGTAATTTATTCACCCACCGTAATACTTATGCTATCTTGAGAGAAGCCACTAGTGAAACCTATGGCCCCCGGATTTATTTCTTATCATATTTGCTTCCAATTTACTTTTATTTGCATCTTTACTTTTTGCATCTATATTATAAAATACCAAAAATATATTTATCTTATCATACTATCTTTATTAGACCTCACTTTCAAAAGTGGCCGTGAAGGGAATTACAACCCCTTTATTGCATGGGTTGCGAGCTCTTTGTTTGTTTGTGTAGGTGCGTGGGACTTTTGAGGAGCCTCCTACTAGATTGATACCTTGGTTCTCAAAAACTGAGGGAAATACTTACGCTACTATTGCTGCCTCACCCTTTCCTCTTCAAGGAAAACCAACGCAAGCTCAAGACGTAGTAGGTCATCATGTTAGGCTCCTCCGGTGGTACCGGGGAACCTGATCCGACATCGTCGAAGGAGATCGGTTTCGTAGTCGAGCCTCCGACGTATGATAGACCCTCAACCCGGACGGGTGTCTAGCCTGATAGGACAAGCTAGTCGCGAGAGTCCGCAGTGTATTCCAGGCCTCCGAAAGTTACAATCTGACCTGGGCATTGATACGTCTCCAACGTATATACAATTTCTGATTGTTCCATGTTGTTATATTATCATTCTTGGATGTTTTGCAATCATTCTATAGCAACTTTATATCATTTTTTGGGACTAACCTATTGACATAGTGCCTAGCGCCAGTTGTTGTTTTTTGCTTGTTTTTTACTTTGCAGAATATCCCTATCAACGAAGTCCAAACGAAGTGAAACTTTTTGGAGATTTTTTTTGGACCAGAAGACAACTTGGGAGTGAAGGAAGCACCCTAATGGGTTGTGGGGTCCACGGGGGTGTCCTGCACCGCCTCTCAACTCTATAAATACCCAAATATTCCAGAAACCCTAGGGGAGTCGACCAAACACAATTCCAGCCGCCGCAAGTTCCAGAACCAAGAGATCTAATCTACATCCCTATTCCGGCACTCTACCGGAGGAGAACACGATCACGGAGGGGTTCATCATCCTCATTGGTGCTCCTCCGGTGATGCATGAGTAGTTCACCATGGACCTACGGGGCCGTAGGCAGTAGCTAGATGGCTTCTTCTCTCTTTTTGATTCTCAATACAATGGTCTGTTGGAAATCTATTTGATGTAATGAGTTTTTGTTGTGTGTTTGTTGGGATCTAATGAAGTTCGAGTTTATGATCAGATCTATATCCATAAATATTATTTGAATCTTCTTTGATCTCTTTTATGCATGATTATTTATAGCCTCGTATTTCTTCTTCGAATCTTTGGTTTAGTTAGGCCAACTAGATTGATTTTTCTTGCAATGGGAAGAGATACTTTGTGATGGGTTCGATCTTGCGGTGTCCTCACCCAGTGACATAAGGGGTAGCGGGGCACGCATGTATCATTGCTATTAAGGATAAAAAGATGGGGTCTAGTCCTACATGAATAGATCTTGTCTACATCATGTCATCATTCTTATTGCATTACTCCACTTCTCCATGAACTTAATCACTAGATGCATGCTGGATAGCGGCCAATGTGTGGAGTAATAGTAGTAGATGCAGGCAGGAGTCGGTCTACTGATCTTGGATGTGATGCCTATATTCATGATCATTGCCTTGGATATCATCGTAATTATTCATTTTTCTATAAATTTCCCAACAGTAATTTGTCTACCCACCGTATGCTATTTTCTCGAGAGAAGCCACTAGTGAAATCTACGGCCCCATGAGTCTATCTTTTATCATATTTTCTTTCAGACCTATCTTTTACCGTATTTGTTTTTAGATCTATTATTCCAAAAACCCAAAAATACCTTGCTGCACTTTTTCTTTACTTATTTATATCGCGTTTTATTCAGATCTATTTATCCTAACTCATACAAATTAATCTATCCTTTTAACGAGGAGGGATTGACAACCCCTCTTACCCGTCGGGTTGCAAGTATTTGTTCTTTGTGTGCAGGTGTCGTTTACATAGTGTGGCTTGGTTCTCCTACTGGATTGATACCTTGGTTTCAAAGCTGTGTGAAATACTTACCATGGTTGTGATGCATCATCCCTTCCTATTTGGGGAAATACCGACGCAGTCTCAAGCCACGTCAGTCATAGTTCTCGACGGAAGCCAAATGGCTTTTCGAGTTGGTGCAAAATATCATGCTACCGAACACAAAAGGTTGGGCAAGGACATAAATGTCTCCATGGCCGGTTCCGCAGTAGATCTGCATATGAGCTATCGATTTTTTTGGTGATCATGCAGCGGGACTCTCAATGAAAGCACTAGTGTCGGTGTGAAATCTGGCAGATGTCGGGGTAGGGGGTCCTGAGCTGTGGATCTCGGATCTGTGGTAACAGGAACAAGGGAGACGATCTCTACCCAGGTTCAGGCCCTCTTAATGGAGGTAAAACCCTATGTCCTACTCTTGTTTATATTGATGGAGATGTATCAAGTACAGAGTTGATATACCTCGAGATTGTAAGTTGTGTTCTACCTTTAGGGCTAAGTGAATGTAATTGTGATTTGGTCCCATCTACGGGCTAAACCCCTTGGCTTATATACACGCCAGGTAGGGCATCTAGGGTTACATGGTCAGTATCCATAGGATCGGATGGAGGCGGTAAGGGATGTCTTGGAGTATACATCAAGTCTTCGGCAGGCACAATCTTGATCTCATTCAGGCGTGCAGCTTCCGGAGACTTTCTTAATGAGAATGTGGGCCCACTAGCCTAGCCCTAGGACTATGGGCTGACTAGGTTAGTACCCCCTAGTCCAGGACATCGTCACCACCTCCTAAGAATAAAAGATGTGATAAAAGATATTTTCTTGCTAAAAAACATGGTAAGGAAAGAGAACCATGGGTTCAAAAACAAATGCCATTTCCTACTAAGCCTTTGAGAAATAAAGATGAGGAGGATTGAGCGCTTCGTTGAAATGCTTAGACCTATCTTTTTGCGCACTCGCTTGACTGATATTTTGAAGATGCCTCCATATGCTAAATAGATGAAAGATATTGTCACTAATAAAAGAAACATACCTGAAGCTGAAATTTCCACAATGCTTGCAAATTATTCATTTAAGGGTGGAGTGCCTAAGAAGTTAGGAGATCCAGGAATACCTACTATACCATGCTCCATTAAAAGAAGTTATGTCAAAACTACTTTATGTGATTTACGAGCCGGTGTTAGTGTTATGCCTTTCTCTTTATATAGAAGACTTGATTTTAATAAGCTCACACCTGCTGAAATATCTTTGCCAATGGATGATAAATCAACTGATATACTTATTGGAATTTGTGAGGATTTGCATGTTGTAGTTGCAAATGTTACTATCTTAATAGACTTTGTTATACTTGATAGGCCCAAGGATGACGCTATGTCGATCATCCTTGGTAGACCCTTTTTGAACACTACAGGGGATGTTGTTGATTGCAACAAAAGCAAGGTTACTTTTGATGTCAATGGTAATGAGCATACGGTTTATTTCCTGAAGAAACAAAGTTTGGTGAATAGTGTAAGTGCATCTAGTGCCACCCCTAGTTGGTTTTGGTGTATTGACGACAAAGTTGGTTGAGGGACTAATGCGTTTGTGAGAATTGCAGGATAACGCAGGTAGTGACCCTCATTCATTCGGTTTACGTACCGGAGATGACCCCTAAAAATGTATGAAGACATTGAAGACAATGGTGGTGTGTGAAGATATTCACACCAAAGTCTATGACATGAGAAGACATTGAGTGAAGACTATGGAGCGTGAAGACTGATTTGTTTCGTTGTTTCCTTTTCTTCTTTGTTGAGTCATAGTAACCACCGTACTGTTAAGTGGGGTCCAAGTGAACAAAGTCAGAGTGACTGAAGTGATGCTCAACCCAAATCCTATGTCCTCGAGCGAAGACAATGAGAGCAAATCTTATCCAGAGCTGGATGAGTCAGCTTTGCTTGTAGCCCAAGTAAAGTTCTCGTGTGTGTTTGAAATCTGACCGTTGGAACACGTGTCAGTTCCTTAGTGACCCAGGGTCATTTCGGACATATCAGGTCGGGTTACCTTGTGGCTATAAATAGCCCACCCCCTACAACATAAATTGGTGGCTGCTCAGAGTTAGTTTACGGCTTTGTCATTTTGAGAGCAACCCACCTCGAAGCCTTTGAGAGAGAAATCCTTGCGAGGACAAAGCCCAAACACCTAGAGCCAAAGAGTGTTAGGCATCACTGAAGTCTTTCTGTCTGTGTGACCTGAAGACTTATTACACTTGAGGACTGTGTATCCTCCAGCCGGTTAGGCGTCGCGTTCTGAGCATCCAAGAGTCATTGTGGATTGCCGGTGAACGAAGTCTGTGAAGGTTCGGAAGTCTACCTTGAAGACTTACCAGAGTGATTGGGCGAGGACTGCGTGTCCTTAGATCAAGGGGAATAAGGTGAAGACGCGGTTTTCTGAGTTGAATCTCAACCTCCCTAACCAGACGTACAGTTGTCACAGCAACTGGAACTGGTCCAACAAATCCTGTGTCTTCATCAAGTGACTGGTTCTATCTCTTCCCTCCTTACTTTGAGTTTGTCTTCGTGAAGTCATTGCTTATTTGTCTTATTTGTTTGACTTCATTGCTTGACTACTATCGTTGATTGGCTTCGTACTATCTTCCATCCTGATCCTTACTACCTAGCTGCTATTAGTCTTTGTACGTTCACATTATTGCATACTTGACTATGGCTTGCTTGTTGTAGTTTATCTTCCGCTGCATATCAATTAGGTCATTTCTATTGTTTGTCTTTGAAACTTCCATGTTTTGAAGACATTGATAAAAATCGCCTATTCACCCCCCTCTAGTCGATAACTAGCACTTTCAATTGGTATCAGAGCAAGGTACTCCCTTGTTCTGTGTGATTCGGTTTAACCACCTGGAATTTAGCTATGTCGACTGCAGGGATAATCAAAGTCTCCGCTGCTTGCCCCGTGTTCGATGGAACTGAATATCCCTACTGGAAGAATAAGATGCGCATGCATCTTGAAGCCATTGATGTCGACCTCTGGTATGTCGTCAAGAACGGCGTTCCAAAAACTGGTGAAGATGTCACCCCTGCTGATGTCAAGAAGTTCATTCAACTAGACTCGACTGCAAAGAACATCATATGTGGTCATCTGACCAAAGGACAGTATGGCCGTGTGAGTGCTCTGCAAACATCAAAGCTAGTCTGGGACTGGCTATCCAAGGTCAACGAAGGCGTCTCTACACAGAGAGACCAGAGGATCGGTGTTCTTCGCAATCTCTTCAACCGCTTCAAGAGAAACGACAATGAAAATGTCCAGCTCACGTTTGATCGCCTCACCGACATCACAAATGAGCTTCAGGCTCTCGGCACCACTGAGATCACTAAGCATGAAATCGTCAAGACGCTGCTGAGATCTCTTGACAGCTCCTTTGACACCCTTGCCCTCATGATACAAGAACGTCCTGACTTCAAGACTCTCGATCCGTCTGATATACTTGAGAGGCTCAACACACATGAGTTCCAGCTTTCTGAGAAAAGAGATATCTATGGCCTCAACTATGGCCGAACTCGTGCTTTGAAGGCAAAAGTTCCTCATCTAAAGAAGAAGAATCTGACTGCGGTTCTAATGATCCTGAAGACATTGGAAGGGAACTTGCTATGCTTGTGAAGAAGTTCCAGAAATTCACCAAGAAGAAGGGCTTCAGAAAGTCTTCATGATCCAGTTCAAGAAATGAAGCTTCCACTCAAGACAACAAGAAGAGAACATGTCACAAGTGTAAGAAACCTGGGCACTACATCTCTGAGTGTCCTCAGTGGGACAATGAGAAGAAGAAGAAGAAGAGCAAGGAATATGACTCTGATGACAAGAAGAAGAAGAAATCATCAAAGTCTTCTTCCAAGTCCTCATCAAAGTCTTCATCTCATAAGAAGAGCTCATCTGGCAAGGCTCGTGCTTTTGTTGGCAAGGAAATGGATTCAGAGGAGGAGTCTGCTTCTGAGGAGGCGGAGGTGGAATCTAAAGCTGAGTCCAACTCTGGCGTTTCAAGTCTGGCTCTAGCCACAGCCTATGTTGCCAAGTCCATCTTCAACTCTGAAGACAATGACTCCCACACCAACGCTAATGATGAAAAGGACGATCCTGCTCCCACCTACTGCTTCATGGCATGCGGTGCCAAGGTAAAATCACACGATGCTTACTTTCAAACATCAAGTGAAGATGACTCTGATTGTGAATCTAAACCCAGCTACAAAACACTTGCTAAAATTGCTACTGAAGAACAAAGGGCTATGGAACATACTCAAAAACTGTTAGAGAAAAGCGATGACCTGTTGGACGCGGAAATGACACGTTCACAGTCCTTAGTTGAAGACATAAAAAATCTTCATGCTAAGTATCAAGAACTTGAAAGTCTTCATGAGACGCTCTCAACCACTTATGAAAAGCTCTCCTATGATTATCTTCAAAGGAAGCAAGAGCTTGAGAAATTGAAAGCGACTCATGAAGATCTTCAAAAAGAGAATGAGTCATTTTGTGCTCAACAGATCAGTTCCGCTCAGGATGGATTTGAACCACCATGTTTAAAATGCATTGAGTGTGATAGCGCTGCCTCTGTTGCTGAATGTTCCAATGCTGCTACTGTTGCTTTGTCTTCAACTATTGATGTGGAAACTAACCCCTCTACTGAGGATACCACTACTATTGCTGATGAAAATGCTAGGTTGAAGACATTGCTTGAAACAGGGATGTATAAAAGTCTGAAAGGGCATCAGACACTTTGTGATGTCCTCAAAAAGCAGATTCTGAACCGAAACCCTAGGAAAGAGGGTGTTGGGTTCGAGAGGAAAATGAATGCTGATGGTTCCTACTGGAAGCGTGAGCAGTATCCCAAAACCACATGGGTTGCTGCAAAGGATCCTTTAGTGGATCCATCCACTTTATCTGGCTTTACCTGTGCTAATCCTATTATCATTGATGAATCCTTTGATGCAAACTATAAACTGTTCAAAAATCAGAAAGGTGAAGTGTTTGCCAGGTATATTGGTACTAACTGCAGGAATGGACCACCTATGAAGAAGATCTGGGTTCCCAAAAGCTGTCTTAAGAATCTTCCAGTGAATGTCATCATGACACCACCTGGGAAGAAGACAAACCACAGACCAAAGGCATCATATGGTCCAACGGCTTCATACGAATACATGACTCACTTGCGTCACCCTAACGCCAATGTTTTGCAGGGAAGTAGTACTCAAACTTATGAATATGAACGTGTGTACTCAAACCTCCATGTTCATAGGACTAAGAACTTTTCTGCTTATTCATATGAGTATTGTTCATCTCCTGCAAGGCTATTTGCTAGGGCTTCAAAGCCGAAATTCTCAGATGCTGCACTTAGACTCATTGCTTCTAAGCCACCCCTAAAGATGTGGGTGGTGAAGAAGAATTAACTCTCTTTTGCAGAATATGGTTTCCAGCCAGCAATCAAAGGCGTCCGATATTATTGCTGGGGACCTAAAACACAAAGGGGACGCATGATAAAATGACTTACTATGTATTCCACATATGAATCGCTTACCTGTCATACTGTGTGCTAACTTTCATCTAAGATGTGATAATCCAAATGTGCGTCAAATGCTTATGCTTCACAACATACCTTGTGAAGCCTATCCTCCTAACTGCACTGTAGGGTATGACACCTCGTGCTTCAGAATGGATTATGGACAGCGGATGCACTAATCATATGACTGGTGATCGAAGTATTCTCATGGACTCAACCTTACGTCCATCCGACAAGAGTCAAATCACATTTGCTGACACTGGTAAAGGCAAGGTATTGGGTCTAGGTAGAGTTGCAATCTCAAAGGATCAACACATGGATAAAGTGATGGTTGTTGAATCCCTTGGATTCAACTTAATGTCTATCTCAATGCTTTGTGACTTAAACATGATTGTGATATTTGGAAAATATCGTTGCCTTGTACTAATGGAATCTGACAAGTCGCTAGTCTTTGAAGGGTATAGGAAAGGTGATCTATACATGGTAGATTTCTTAGTAGGTCCATAGCTTGTCGTATGTCTTCTTGCAAAAGCTTCAAAATGCTGGCTCTGGCATCGAAGGCTGGGGCATGCTGGCATGAGGAACTTACACACTCTCGTCAAGAAGAAGCATGTCATAGGCATCGAAGGCATCAAGATCAAGCATATAAGAAGTGATAACGGCACTGAATTCAAGAACACCGGGCTTTATCTCTATCTGGATACAATGGGAATCACTCATGAGTTTTCTGCTCCATACACACCTCAGCAAAATGGCATTGTTGAGCGCAAGAACAGAACCCTCATTGAGATGGCTCGAACAATGCTCGACGAGTACAAGACACCAAGAAAGTTCTGGCCTGAAGCTATTGATACAGCATGTCACATCATCAACCGTGTTTACATCCACAAGCTTCTGGGCAAAACATCCTATGAGCTCCTTACTGGCAAGAAGCCAAATGTCAGCTACTTCAGAGTCTTTGGTGCTAGGTGCTGGATCAAGGATCCCCATCACAAGTCAAAATTTGAACCCAAAGCTCATGAAGGCTTCATGCTCGGTTATGGAAAGGATTCGCATTCTTACAGAGTCTTCAACCTCTTCCACTACAAAATCGTTGAAACTGTGGACGTGCGATTTGATGAAACCAATGGTTCACAACGAGAGCTCCTGCCAAGCACATTAGATGAAGCTCCTTCCAGCGAATCTATCAAGCTAATGGGAACTGGTGAAATCATGCCCTCTGAAGCACAGCCTGAAGAGGAACTTATCATTTCTGCACCAAACCAACCTAAAGACAATGCTCAGACCGAAGACAATCCTCCCAATGATGACAATGATCAGCATGAGCAAGGGCTTCGTCCAGTTCATCCTCGTGTTGCAAATGAAGTACAAATTGAGAAGATAATTGATAGCATCAATGCACCTGGTCCGCTTACTCACTCAAGAGCAACACAGTTAGCAAATTTCTGTGGGAACTTTTCATTTCTATCAATATCTAAACCCAAGAAAGTTGCTGAAGCCTTTATGGAACCTGAATGGATTCAAGCCATGCAAGAAGAACTTCAACAGTTCAAGCTGAATAATGTTTGGGAACTTGTCAAGCGCCCTAACCCTCGCAAACATAACATTATTGGCACAAATGGATATATCGGAACAAACAAGATGAGCATGGTCAAGTCGTCAGAAACAAAGCACGTCTTGTGGCTCAAGGATATACTCAAGTTGAAGGAATCGACTTCGATGAAACGTTTGCTCCGGTGGCCAGGCTTGAAGCTATTTGCATACTGCTAGCCTATGCTAATCAACACAACATCTTGCTATATCAAATGGATGTGAAGAGTGCTTTCCTCAATGGCAAGATTGAAGAAGAAGTGCATGTTGCTCAACCACCTGGTTTTGAAGATCCAAAACATCCTGATATGGTGTACAAACTAAACGAAGCACTCTATGGCCTCAAACAAGCTCTTCACGCTTGGTATGATACAATCAAAGACTTCCTGAAGAGCAAAGGCTTCAAACCAGGATCCCTAGATACCACACTCTTCACGAAGACATATGATGGTGAACTGTTTGTATGCCAAATATATGTGGATGACATAATCTTCGGCTGCACCAACCAGAAGTATAGTGATGAGTTTGGATACATGATGCAAGAGCAATATCAGATGTCCATGATGGGTGAGCTGAAGTTCTTCCTTGGTCTTCAAATTCGTCACCAAAGAAATGGCATCTTCATTTCTCAAGAAAAATATCTCAAAGACTGTTTGAAGAAGTTCGGCATGCAAGATTGCAAAGGTTACACGACGCCAATGCCAGCCAAACATCATCTTGGTCCCGACGATAATGGTAAAGAGTTCGATCAAAAGGTATACTGCTCCATGATTGGTTCTTTAATTTACCTATGTGCATCTAGGCCAGATATTATGCTCGATTCCAAGCGGCACCAAAGGAATCGCATCACTTAGCTGTGAAGCGAATTCTTAGATATTTGGCTTACACCCCAACACTCGGATTATGGTATCCAAAGGGCTCAAGATTTGATCTGGTTGGATTCTCGGATGCTGATTATGCTGGTGACAAGGTGGATCGCAAATCTACATCAGGAACATGTCACTTTCTGGGACGATCACTTGTCTGTTGGTCTTCAGAGAAGCAAAACTGTGTATCACTCTCAACTGTTGAATCTCAATACATTGCCGCTGGATCTTGTTGCGCTCAGCTTCTGTGGATGAAGCAAACTCTCAAGGACTATGGCATCAATCTGAAGCAAGTCCGTCTCTTCTGCGACAACGAAAGCGCCATCAAGATTGCCAACAATCCAGTTCAGCACTCAAAGACAAAGCACATTGAGATTCGTCATCATTTTCTTCGAGATCATGTCATGAAGAAAGATATTGACATCATTCACGTCAACACTGAAGAGCAACTGGCAGATATCTTCACAAAGCCCTTGGATGAGAAAAGGTTTTGCAAGTTACGGTGTGAGCTAAATATCTTGGAATCCTCAAATGTCATGTGATCAGGCACACATCCTAACACTTATGCATGTTGATGACTTAGATGTGCAACACACGAAGTAAAGTATATCTTCAATCAATGAAGACTTACTTCTGAGTGTGAATACATTAACATGGAATTTGACTTCGGAGCAACACGATAATTGTGCGCCGTGTCTGGGTCTAATACTTCCTATACGGTGGGTAACACCACCACCAAATTTCTTGGTTTGAAGTGTTTCACTCATGGCGTTATTGTTGAATACATTCGCATTTGATTTGTCTTCAACTTTCAACTTATCTTCATGATTTACTTCACTATGTTGAGTTGATTGCTTTCCCATATATATATATATATATATATATATATATATATATATATATATATATATATATATATATATATATACACTAGTTTTCTGTCCTCTACAGCATTCACTTATAGCTATGTCTTCACTGTTGAATCTCTTGAACTAAGTGAATGTGATCGGACCCTAATATTTCTATGCTTTCTATCTCAAACTCTATCTGTCCAAATCATATGCATTCTATTGAAACTGTCAAATGTCTTCTCTGCATCCTTGTCAGCAGAAGACACAGAGACAAACATCAAGTCCTTTTAAATGATTCATCTTTATTGTTGAAATCTGTAGAAGCCGGAACGACCATCCGACAAACTTGGCGGGCGTGGGAACGTGGGACAACTCTGAGTATGTTGCATGCTTGCCACATGTCCCTCAGATGTGAACAGGCAGGGGCACCTGCGTAATTGCATTGTGCTGCACACCTTCTTATAAATACGTGCCGCCTGCGGTCAAGAAAACCTTCTTCCACCTCTCCATCTCGTCAAAACCCTAGCGCCACCGCTAGCTCACGACGATGCCGGCGATGAAGCGCTTAGCTGCCGCGACTTCTCCGACGCCGTCCTCACGCCGGCCGCGGGCATCGTCCTCTCCGCCGCCGCCGTAGGTGTCCTCCGTCGCCAAGTTAGGGCACGGTGGATTTAACTGCCCGGTCTCCTTTCGTCCCATCTAGCAGTTCATCGTGTGGTAAATATAACTCTATTTTTACCATCTTTTTGATCCTCAATGATTCATCCAATTTACCAAAATTGGTTTCTGTCTATAAAAAATTAGATCTACTCTGTCTGCATCTCATACTTCCTAGTATATTCACTTAAGCTTCATATCTAGTTAGATTCCTCACTTGTACTTATTCATGGATTCGTACAAATCTGGAACCGACTCTCAACATATAAGTGAATGTCTTCGCAACATGAGGTCAATGTCTTTAATCTGATTTATCTTCAAACTCTTCTGAGAATGCATATGACCTCTTCCCCTTCCCACGCATCTCTAATGCTGTCACAGGTACATGTCCGTGGGAGAATCCCTAGGTTCTCATAGTCTGCATTCGTTTGCAGAATTCTTACAGCAACACATTGAATCTCCCGAAGCCAGTTCCTGTCTGACAAGCAAGCGAAAGCCTTTGAAGCCTTTGAACATATTGAAACCATTCAGTTTGAAGTTCATGGCTACGGAGAAATCTGTAAGGAAGGGTGACAGACAGCGTCGAGGGGGAACATCAAAGGATCTGCCTGATGATCTTGCAGAAATCTACAAAACAGATCCTGAAGAGGATTATAATCAGCGCAAGACACGAATCCAATGGATTCGGCGCTATTGGGCTGAACAATGGTTCAAGTACAAATTCGTGACCCAGGAGTATGCTGAGAAGAATGCTATCAAGAGTCCTTGGGGTGATATTCTCTATCGAGGTCTTCCCCCCAAGAACAAAGCTGAAGCCATTGCACAAGAATTCTATCCTTGTATGGTCCGTGGACCACAGCCTGAAGATGCCGACCCATCATCATTGCTCTGGTGTCGTGACGATAATCTCTTCAAGCGCAACTTCCAGTATGCAAAGACTTCGGCAAAGGAAAACAAGAAGTCATGGGGATTAGACTTCAATCCTGGTCCCTCTGCTCCCCGTGCTGATGGCACACGTGAAGCGGAAGAAAATAGAATTGGCCCCTTTTCAAACTTTGATGGCCTCATCTCTTACATCTTGGTGCGAGGTGCCAAAGTCGATCATTCTGATAATGATGCTGATTCTGATGAAGCCCCAGCTCCTCCTCCAAGGCTGCAGAAGCCAAAGAAAATTAAGGCTTCAACATCAGCTGCACCTCCAAAAGCTTCTCGTGTGAAGCCACTGGCCACTACACCTCCTGAAGATAGTGTGCAGTCTGAAGATCTTTCACGCATCTCCAAGAAGACGGAGAAGAAAAAGAAAATCATCAAGAGTACTCATCAGACCTTGACTCCTGCTGCTATTCTGCGTGAAGAGCACATTGATCTGTCCAGCGATGACGATCTTGCAGATGATGCTCTTGAGCAACTAATCAAGAGCAAGGAAGAAGCTGAGATCTTCAACAACTTGCCTCTTTTTGACGTGGCAATCATCCATAACTTCATTGATGAGTGGTTTGACACACCAAATATCATCTTTGATGACTTGCAACTTCCAATTGGCCTCAGCGTCGCCTTTAATGGCGCCATTGCTTTTGAGCTAGCTATTGCTCAGCGCATCGTCGAACTGAAGCACAAGATTGACTATGAAAAGGCTCAGTTCAAGAAGCATGTGGCCACACTCAACATGCAAGATGTCAAGAACTTCAAGATCATGCTGCATGAGCTCAAAGAAGCCTTTCACAAGAAGCGTGAAGAAGCTCGAGGCTCTAGAGAGCGCATGAAAAATCTGGATGTCAAGTGTGTGCTTGCCTACAATGAGGCTGAGAAGCGCAAGGCTCTTGGTCGTCCTGGCATCGACCCCAGGATGGCTGCAAAGAAGAAGAAATCGACTGTCCAATCTGCACCTTCAAGGCAAGATAACCTCGCATTATCTTCCCAAGCAGCATGACTGGCTCGAAGCTAAAAGTCACGTCAACTGCTTCAGAACAGAAAAAGACGAGGGTTGCAGAGGCTGAAGCCAGAAAACGGAAAACCTCAGAAGCCTCTGATGCTGCTCCCTCCAAAAAGAAGCGCAAGACCAAGAGAAATCGGGCTGCTCCCATAGAGCCCCTTGTTGTTGAACCCATCTCAGTGGTTCGTCCTGCATCTACAACCCAAGAACTTCGAATGACTGTTCATGAGCCTGCTTCCATAGAGGCTCCTGAAGCTGAACAGATTCCAGCAGTTGATCCCATCACTGCTGAAGACATTGGTCACCATGACAATGTTGAAGATGATGAAGTTCTTCCTCAAATTGAATACAATGTGGTATCATCGCCTGTTCTCACGAACAGCGAAATCATCAGCATTGGTCGTCCTCTGACGCCAATTGCTCAGGATGCTTCATGGGCTGATCGCCCGCAACAACAAGACTCCCCCGGTACTGCCCAACAACAACAAGTCACACCATCCGTGCAAGTTGAAGAGGATGAGGACCTGCCTACTCCATCTCCCAAGGCATCGCCTGTCCTATAGAGGCTTCGCAAAGGACCAAGGCCTCAAGTCCCTCTTCCGAGCATTCCAGAAGGAGAAGTGCACCATCAACCTGTTGCACGTCAAGTGTTTTCAGAAGCCACTCCAACTGTGATTGTCTCCGTGTCTGAAGCCCCAGCTGCTGAAGACAATCCGGCTGCATCAGCCGATGACGAACTTCAAGAAGAACGTGTCCCTACTCCCCCCATTCCTGAAGAAGCTGTTCATGATGTGAACGTGTCTGTGCCTGACCCTCTAGCTCATCAAGTGGAGATTGAAAACCTTGAGGCTGCCACCACCAACACCAATGAAGCTGATGACATAGTCATGGCTGAAGCTAATGTGGAGCCTGTCCCAAGCCCCATACCAGAAGTCAATGCTGAAAATGCTCCTGAAGCTTCTATTGTGCAGCCCGAAGCCACTGTTGCTGCCACTGCTCCTGTTCCGCCACCAAGGCCCTATACAATTGAGCAAGCATACAACCATGGCGAGCTAATCACAGTAAGATGGCCCGTTCTGGTCCCTCCACCTACTGTCTCTGGTCCTCAGTTTGATTATCACATTGAGCATAGGCCTCAGGTCCAGAAGCGAAAGCCAAGACTGCCAAGGTTTCCAGGTACTGCCACATCTGTCGGGTCCTTCAATGCAAATGGCTTCAAAAGCCACAACACATTCTTTGACAGTTCAAAGAACCCCTACACAAAGCCAAGAATATCATCAGATCATTTCTGGAGTCATCAGCAGTGAAGCTATTACTCCTGTGTTTTGTATGATCAAGGGCGCATTTTCCCTCATATGCTTCTCGACACTGAAGCCATTGCTGGACTGCCATGCTTAGAAGAAGCGCTTGACTGCTTTCGTGATGCTGGTCTGCTCAGTTTTGTGACAGACAAAGAACATTGGAATGAAGAGCTATTGCTTCAATTCTATGCTACGCTCCACATTCACGGTTATAATAGAGATACGAAGACATGGGTTCTCGAGTGGATGACAGGAAATGTTCATCATGAAGCCAAAGCTCTTGACATCATTGAGCTTACAGGCCTATCCACTCCCGGAGAGTTATATGAACCTGGTTGTCAAAACCACCGCAATGCACTGGAGAGCATCTTTCATAATCCTGAACCCAATATGAGCCAGATGTTGAGCATGATGAAGCCACTGCCTCATGACGTTGAATACCCAAAGGAGTTCTTTGTTGATGACCTTGAGTATCTGTCGCGCACCATATATCACATCATCAGGCGGACTCTATGGCCTATCAAAGGACATTCATCAGCTGCAAAACTTGAAGGAGCCATGAAGACATTGGTCTTTTACATTCTCAATGGCGTCAGCTTCAATGCGCAAGATTTCTTCATTAGGCAACTGGCTGCATCTGGATCTGACCTCTTCGGACTGAAATTCTATGCTCCATGGGTCATGCGCCTCATTAAGCAACATTCTGCTGTCAACTATCAACCCTCTGCTCGCAATCATGTGATCTTTCTACCAGAGGTTGATATGTCAGTCGAAGCCATATACCCTGAACCTGCCAAGAAGCCTCTTTGTCTTCAAAATGCTGAACATCAAAGCTTCACTAAGCCTATGGAAGGAGTCCAAGCTGTCACGCGGGTCTATCCAATGGCTGGAAACATTCGTCTACCTCATCGTGCGCCAACTGAAGCTACTGCGAGCACAATTGCTCAAAGGCCTCGGAAGCGCTCTCGGGTCCTAAATGACCGAGAACTTCTTGTGGCCCTGCATCAGAAACAAGATAAGCATCATTTTTGGCTCAAGAGTCAGATGCAAAGCCTCTTGGTGGATGTAAATCGCATTCGAAACCTTGCCACCAGAAATGCATTTATCACTCACGAAACTTGTCGGCGATCATGGAAGAGTTTGACCCTGCTCAGTGCTGAAGCATATCTTCAAGACGATGGCTTCACTGAAAGATTCAAGTTTGACTCCACTCCTCCACGGAATGCTGTCCTACGAAGAACTCCATCTGTTGAAGACTCTAACTATTCTTCTTCCGCGGCAACTGTAAATGCCAATGTGATCGATGATGAAGACGATGCTACTTCACCACCCCCTACTTCTACACGCATCGACACTGCACCAAGTTCGTCTGCACCGCCAAACGACAACGACAACCCTGCTGCTTCAACTACTCCTCATGAGGACGAGTAGATGCTCTATGTCTTCAAACCTTTTTGGTCATTACTGACAAAAGGGGGAGAAGCGTATGAGTTTGATAGTCTTCAAGCGGGTTCATATTGGCGGTTGCTTTATATTTTGCCTAGTGTTTACAACTCTTGCTTTTGATACATTTCATTCTTTGAGTTGTAACACTTAAACTCGATGGTCGTCTGCTACTTATTTGCACTTTCATGTGCGATGATAACTTCCACACTTAGATCAATCCGCACTTAGATCATTTTGCAGATGTCCATTTTTCATTATGCATGTCATTCTCTTAGTTATATCATTTCGTGCATGATGAATTATCTTCATAAGTTGAAGTGGATCTCCACAAGTAAAACCTGCCATGTGCATTTGCATTCCAAAAGCAAATTATTTATATGCACATCTTCAGGGGGAGCCCTTGCCACTTATGAAGACAATACACTATCCTTTACAATTTCACATACTTCTTTCCCGTTGAAAACATCAACCAGTTTGTCATCAATCACCAAAAAGGGGGAGATTGTAAGTGCATCTAGTGCCACCCCTAGTTGGTTTTGGAGTATTGACGACAAAGTTGGTTGAGGGACTAATGCGTTTGTGAGAATTGCAGGATAACGCAGGTAGTGTCCCTCATTGATTCGGTTTACCTACCGGAGATGACCCCTAAAAATGTATGAAGACATTGAAGACAATGGTGGTGTGTGAAGATATTCACACTGAAGTCTATGACATGAGAAGACATTGAGTGAAGACTATGGAGCGTGAAGACTGAGTTGTTTCATTGTTTCCTTTTCTTCATTGTTGAGTCATAGGAACCACTGTACTGTTAAGTGGGGTCCAAGTGAACAAAGTCAGAGTGACTGAAGTGATGCTCAACCCAAATCCTATGTCTTCGAGCGAAGACAATGAGAGCAAATCTTATCCAGAGTTGGATGAGTCAACTTTGCTTGTAGCCCAAGTAAAGTTGTCGTGTGTGTTTGAAATTTGACAGTTGGAACACGTGTTAGTTCCTTAGTGACCCAGGGTCATTTCGGACATATCAGGTCGGGTTGCCTTGTGGCTATAAATAGCCCACCCCCTACACCATAAATTGGTGGCTGCTCAGAGTTAGTTTACGGCTTTTGTCGTTTTGAGAGCAACCAACCTCGAAGCCTTTGAGAGAGAAATCCTTGCGAGGACAAAGCCCAAACACCCAAAGCCAAAGAGTGTGAGGCATCACTGAAGTCTTTCTGTCTGTGTGACCTGAAGACTTATTACACTTGAGGACTGTGTATCCTACAGCCGGTTAGGCGTCGCGTTCTGAGCATCCAAGAGTCATTGTGGATTGCCGGTGAACGAAGTCTGTGAAGGTTCGGAAGTCTACCTTGAAGACTTACCAGAGTGATTGGGCGAGGACTGTGTGTCCTTAGCTCAAGGGGAATAAGGTGAAGACGCGGTCTTCTAAGTTGAATCTCAGCCTCCCTAAGAAGACGTATAGTTGTCACAGCAACTGGAACTGGTCCAACAAATCATGTGTCTTCATCAAGTGACTGGTTCTATCTCTTCCCTCCTTACTTTGAGTTTGTCTTCGTGAAGTCATTGCTTATTTGTCTTATCTGTTTGACTTCATTGCTTGACTACTATCGTTGATTGGCTTCGTACTATCTTCCATCCTGATCCTTACTACCTAGCTGCTATTAGTCTTTGTATGTTCACATTATTGCATACTTGACTATGGCTTGCTTGTTGTAGTTTATCTTCCGCTGCATATCAATTAGGTCATTTCTATTGTTTGTCTTCGAAACTTCCACGTTTTGAAGACTTTGATAAAAATCTCCTATTCACCCCCCCCTCTAGTCGATAACTAGCACTTTCAAATAGTATCAACATTATTGAAAGATTACTACAATCACTGTTGGAGGTTTCCAGTTTCCTCATTGTTAGGTCAAAAAAATACGAAACTCTTATTGTTGGGGAGATGCATATCCCCATTGAGGTAACCTAGTGTTATACGCAAATTCTTCGGTTTCATGTCACTCGGAAATAGTTTGTTAATAAGACTTGATCAACCTTATTAATTGATTATTTTTTAGGGGCATGTGGTCG
This sequence comes from Triticum dicoccoides, assembly GCF_002162155.2. NCBI lineage: Eukaryota > Viridiplantae > Streptophyta > Magnoliopsida > Poales > Poaceae > Triticum > Triticum dicoccoides. Next base: position 289,169,187 of record NC_041381.1, on the reverse strand, counting down.
ATGAATTTAGTAAGCACAACCTTATGCGCCCACTATTTACTCTCTGTTATTTAAAGTTAATAAAGTAGAAATGCCATTATTATCTTGTTTTCTGAATTTTTTATGCAATAAAAAATGTCCTGAATAGAAGTTCTCGTAATGACCTGAAAATTTAATATGTTTTTTCTACAATAAATAAGAATTTTTGGCATTGGATGCACCCCGGGGGTGCACCTGTGAGCCACAAGCTCAAAGGACGCGGACACCCCCTAGGGCGCGCCTAGTGGGCTTCCCATAGGGGGCCCTCACTTAGTGCACTAGCCCACCACCTTCTCCTTCCTCCAGAAAAAATCACCATAGCTTTCAAACCCGTGTTCTTGCTCATTCTCCTGCAATTTCTGATGTCCTTGCTCGGAGCTCTGTTTCCAAAACTGTTTTGGGGGGTTAATCCTTGGTATGTGACTCCTCCAATGGTCCAATTATTTTTCATTCTAGTGCTTTATATTTTGCAAATTTTTCTATGGTGACCATGTATATGAGCTTGCATGTTGAATTTGTATGGTCCAAAGTAGTTTTGATGCGTAATATAGCCTCTAGACACTTGTGGGAGTAGTTGTTATCAGTTTTGTTGAGTTTTGTTCACTTTTTTTTTTGAGGTACTACAAATTTTAGAAATTTTTCAGAGGTAGAAAATGTTTAGGAAGATGTTCCATGGTGGTTCTTCGAGCAAGAGCTCTCCAAGCCTTGCAATATGTGAGTCGGACCTCGAACCGCCATGGGAAGCTCTTGTGCACTTGTGTGAATGGTCGTCGGACTCCTTCATCAATCAAGCTAGTATTAAGGAGGACTATGGTAAGTATGTGTGCAACACCGAGTTAACAGACTTCTTGTCAGATAAGTTCTCTCACTACCATAATATCACTAATTCTTTTGTGCGGAAATTCGAGTATGTATCCCATCGCACTTCACCTGATGTTATGTTCAAATTATATGAAAAACCTTTCCGCATGACCATTGAGGATTTAGTAAAGCATGTAAAATTCTGTTTTGGGGGACATGCATAGAGCCTTGCAAATCTGATTGCAATGAATTTCTTATGAGTATTACTAGAGGTGAAACTAGAGGCATAACACAAGCTACTATGGGGAGCATTCACTTTCCTGCTATACATTATCCTGCTCTCTTCATAGCAAGATGCATAAATGGTAAACAGGACCCTAGTCATCTTTGCGCCCCTAATTTGAGCATTCTTAAGAGCATGGTATTGAGAGATAGACAATTTAACATTGGGGCTATTGTTGCATGTCATTTCCATAATAATGCCCTAGTTCGTGATCTTTTTGGTGGAATTTATGCTACTCGCTTAGCTGCTCATCTTGGGGTTCCCGTGAAAGAAAATGACACCTTGTTGCCACCTATATTCCTAGATTATGAGGCTATGGAGCATCACCAGTTCCTTGAGAGGGGCAAGCCACTGTTTCAATACAGACTAATCTTTAACAGGCGCCGAGTCGTCCAGATTACTTTGCCTGCTCATGCCTTCTTTAACTTTCAAGAAAAACAAAGATATTTTATACTTGAGGAGGCCGAGGAGTAAAATAGGGTGAGGGGGACGACCCATCATAACGAGGCAGCCGCCAAGCTGTGGCGGCTGCACTCAAGTACAACCCGAACTACAATTATGGGTATTATCCAGGCCACCAGGGGCCATAGACCAACTTAGGTCAAAAGCCTAAGCTTGGGGTAGTATTATTTCTCCCCGACATTATATTCACATACCACATATTCATTCCGGTTGTCGGCGTTCATCCTTTTCATTGTATACCCATGTAGTTTTATTTTCGCTTTCTTCTTACATGTTTGAAGAACTTTAAAAATCCAAAAATATTTCTTGCTTCTTTTTAGTTTTTTTCTTGTTTAGTTAGTACGTAGTATTAAAAGAAAACCAAAAAATATTTATCATTTCTTCTTTTTCTTGTTGGGAGCTTTCCCGTGTAAATAACTTTTCTCGTTTTTGCTTCTACTTTGTTAGTTTGCTTTCTTCAGAAAACCAAAAACTCCAAAAATATTCAGTGTGTTTCTCTGAAATTCCTTTCTTTTCTTTGAGTCGTCGTAAGGAGAAGACCACAATGAAAATGTTGAGTGGCTTTCATATGCATTATTGTTGATCTAACAAAGAGCCCATTTTACCTTGTCTTCTCCTTTGATTAAAATGTTTGCAGATTCCATCTTAGTCCACGACAAACTTGCACTATTGTTATTATTTTCACATCATTTGGTCATACAAGTGAAAGGCAATAATGATGATGATTTGATGAAGTGATTGCGGTGATGGAAAGTTGGTATGAATTATTCTTGTTTTTTTGTAAATATGTTTAGCTCATTATTCTTGATTCAGCATATTTTGAGTAAACATGTTTGTGATGATAATTAGAGATTATAGTTGCTCATGCCATGCTTAAATATCTAGGAGTGGATAATGATTTATCTTGAGTGTCAACATGCGTTAAAATGGTTATGATGTAGTATGATAGTATCGTATATTCCTCTGAATGATTTGAGTGGCTTGACTGGGCACACGTTCACACATGTGGTTGATTCAAAACCAACAAAGCCTCCACAATATTTATGTTCATGGTGTTTATATCCTACTCATGCTAGTATTCAATGTCAATTATTCTCAATGCATGCATATGACCATTTTTGCTCTCTGGTTGGTCGCTTCTCAATCTATTTGCTAGCCTTCGCCTGTACTAAGCGGGAATACTGCTTGTGCATCCAAATCCTTAATCCCAAAGTTGTTCTAGCTGAGTCCAGTATATCTACCTATATGTGGTATCACTCTGATGTTCCAAGTAAATTTGCATGTGCCACCTCTAAACATTCAAATAACCATCTGTTTTGTGTGCCCGTACCGCTCATGGAGCAACATGGGGTGGTCACTATCTTCCATACTAAGTGGGTTATTCTCACGATAGGTGTTTATTCACTTGCCATTGCACGGGAGAGGCTGGTTATTTGGATCCCAGCCCTATAATCAAAGTGAAAAAAACTCCCCGCAAAGTTGTTGGTACGAAGGGCACCTGTGAATTTGGCTAGCATGGCTTGTGATTGTTGGTTGAGGGGGAGTAAACTTTACCTTTTCGGTTGGGAACCGCCGATAATGTGTTTAGCATGCAAGATAATGAAAATAGCAGTCATAACGTTGACAAGAAAAGTACACCGCTCAAAATTATATTCATCTCTATTTTAAGCTTCGGGCTTTGGCACCGCTGCAAATCCATGCTTCCCTCTGCGAAGGGCCTATCTATTTAATTTTATGTTATTTACTTTTATTGTTGAGTCATCACCTTCTTATTCAAGCACCAACTTGAGAGCACTATTGTCATTCTTATGCATTAGGTATAGTTAATGTTGAGTGTGACATGACTGGATCTCTTCTACCATGAATTACAATGTTTATTAGTTGCTTGAATTTCAGAGGCTCTCTGCATTTATGTTTTGCAGTCTCAGAAACGGCTAGAGAGATACCATGTTATCATATTATTTCATGATTGTTTTGCCAAATTGTTGGCATCTGAGATATCTTATTATCGCTCGCTAGTTGGTTATGTTATTGGCATAAGTAAATGTGAGACCTAAGTGTTATCATGCACATGGTTGGTTCATAATCCTTTCTGAAAACTTGAATATTAGTTAAGCATATATACAGAAACAAGAACAAAAAGAGTTTGTAAAAGTTTTTCTTTATCACTTTCAGTTTGTCAACTGAATTGCTTGAGGACAAGCAATGATTTAAGCTTGGGGGAGTTGATATGTCCCAAAAGTATCTACTTTTTCAAACACTTATGCTCTTGTTTTGGACTCTAATTTGCATGATTTGAATGGAACTAACCCGAACTAGCGTTGTTTTCAGTAGAATTGCCACGGAATTATTTTTGTGCAGAAATGAAAGTTCTCGGATCGGGCTGAAAATTTACGGAGATTATTTCTAGAATATATAAAAAAATATTGGCCAAGAGAACTACTGGAGGGGGGCATCCAGGAGCCACCAGATCAGGGGCGTGCCTACGCCCCCCTCCCCAGTGCACGTCTCCCAGGCTTATGGGCCCCTAGAGCCTTCGACAACCCTAAATCCAACTCCATAAGTATCGTCTCATGGAGAAAAAACAAGAGAGAAGGAATAATTGTGTTTTACGATACAGATTCGTCGTCGCCTTATGTTCTTCATCGGGAGGGCTGATCTGGAGTCTCTTCGGAACTCATCCAAGTTGTAGTTCTTAAACCCGCTGCCGTTGTAACTTCTTATTGTCAAAATCTTTGCATTGTGTTGAAGTTAAGCTTCATTTGCAAAGTCGATGACGGTTTGTTGAGTTGCACTCTTCCTCTTGAAGAAAGATACCCTAGTGTATCTTGAATAATCATCGAAAATCACCAAGCAATACTCTCTACTGCCAAGACTATCAAAGGATGGAGGCCCAAAGAGATCCATGTGAAGGAGCTCCAAGGGTCTCTTCGAGTAGATGATAGTCGTGGGAGGGTGAGCCTTCTGATGTAACTTTCCTTCAATACAAGCACTTCAAGCACGATCTTTGGCAAAACTAACATTTGTTAGTCCATGGACATGGTCCCCCTTGAGAAGACTTTGCAAAGATCTCATATTGACATGGGCTAAACGGCGATGCCAAAGCCACCCCTCATCAACTTTAGCCATTAGGCATGTCGCGGTCTTAGTGGGTTGCTCCAAAAAGTTAATCACATAAAGACCGTTCTCGACATGCCCAACAAAGGCTACTTTAAGAGTCTTGCTCCACAAGAGGGCCACGGTATCAATATCAAAGAATGTGGCAAAGCGCATGAGTGGAAGTTGACAAACGGAAAGTAAATTATATGCAAGGGGCTCAACAAGCATGACTTTCTCGATCGTGAGATCATGAGAAATGACAACCTTGCCAAGACCCAATACCTTGGAAGACGAGGCATCACCCCACTCGACATTGGTGGGCATAGATGGAATCTTGTGCACGTCAACCACCAAGTCCTTGCTTCTGGTCATATGATTTATGGCTCCACTATCGAGCAACCATGATCCCCCACCAAAAGCAAACACCTACAAGAGATAAATGCTTGGTTTTAGGTACCCATTTTGTAAAGGGTCCTTTGATGTTAGTAACAAGGGTCTTAGGAACTCAAATAGACCATTCAATGTACTCATAAGGAGAACCAACAAATTTAGCATAAACCTGCCCATCACTAGCACGACATAACACATAAGAAGGGTTAAAGTCGCCGGCTTTGTTGGAAGGGGTGGCATTGTCCTTCTTGACACCACCCCCCTTCACATTGTTCTTCTTCTCCTTAGGAGCACCCTATCCCTCCTTCACAAAAGTTTGCTTGAGAGGAGGAGGTCGTTTGGCCTTGTCATTCTTCTTCTTGTTCTTGAACTTGGGTGTGAACCCAACTCCCTCCTTGGCCACAACTTCCTTTTGATTGCTCAAAAGGTCGTTGAGGTTCTTCTCACCTTGTATGCAAGGCCTTTCTCAAGTTTGTCAGTGGGAAATGACACCTATGGGATCACAAGGATCCCTTCTGCGGTTGTGGGGCGCTGGGTGGTGAGGAGAGCAGGATCAGCAGTCAGTACAAGCACGCGGGTCGTTTACCCAGGTTCGGGCCGCAGAGATGCGTAATACCCTAGTCATGTTTGGATGTGTGTATTAGTGTTCTTGAGGTTCTTGAACTAGCTACAATGAGCGTAACTTGTCCAAAAGTCCGAATCCTTCTCCTGGATGCCTCGGGCCTCCTTTTATAAGCAAGGGGATCGCCACAGTGGCACACAAGATGTGGCATCGGGGTACTGTGATTAAGCCTATCCCTTGCCATTACGGGACAAAGTGCATTTAATGCACCCTTGACGTGTCCCCTTCACATTACCCACTTCGCCCTGCCTCGACACGCGCCTGGGCCAGCGAGGCGGTGGTGCCATGTAGGCTGGCAGGCTGCTGAGGTGGCGCGGTGCTAGGGCTTTCACGAAGATTTGCATGCCACCACGTAGGCATGCACTGAGTTGGCCGAGAAGCCTCGCGCTGACACGCAGGTGCCTGCCCGGCTGGTGGGCTGACAGGTGCATGGGAGCAATGGCAGAAACCTGGCGGGTGCGAGCCTGGCCGTGGCCTCGCGGATGTCCTCGGCAAGGGCCCTGTCGGGGCCCCGGCAAGGGTCTTGTCGCGGTGTTGCGGTCGTCCTCGGCAAGGGTCTTGCCGGGGGCCTTGTGGGTTTCCTCGGTGAGGGTCTCGCCGAGGTTCGTCGTCTTTTACTCTTCTGATTCGAAGTGTTCCTTGTCTTCACAAAGATCTGCATGCCACCATGGAGGCGCCCCCCGAGCCCATGTCCCAACGTAGTTGGTGACGCTGGAGAAACTGGGCCCCAGGGTGGCGCGTCCTGCTGGCGTCAGGTAGGCTGCTCCGGCAAGGGCCTTGCCGGGGCCGTGGGGGCTGCCCCGGCAAGGACCTTGCCGGGGGAAACCACTTCGCCTTCTTGATCTTTATGCTTTTGTCTTGGCGTTGCTTTGATTCCGCATTTCCACCCTGCTTAGGCGTGGTCGTGGGAGCGGCTCCGACTGCCCGTGCACAAATAAGGGGTACAAAGGAGTGCCCTACTTTAGTACACCGACAGGAGCCCCTGGGCCTGGGCCACACATAAGCACGACACTTTTGTTGGGCCAGGCGCAGAACGGTGCGCGGGCAGGCGGGGCAGTTTTTACTGTGGTATCTTGCCGTCCGCTGTGCTTCTCCACGACTCACATTGAATGCGTGAAGTGGGGGTTGCATGCACGCGCGTGACCGAAACACACTTGCGTCATCTTGTGGTGAACAGTGAAGAGGCGGCCTACGTGTCCCTTCAAGACCACAGGGCCGCTGCTCATTTACTATCTTTACTTGGGAACCGTCGCTCCACACGTCCCATAATGCCGGTCTCTCACGCCATGTACGCCGCATGCACGACGCGTAGAAAATGTCAGGCATGCGGGATACAGGAAGTCATGCGCACGTGGGTCGATTCCCACACGCATTCAATTGGGCGGGGAGGGCAGTTGACAGCCTCGCTCCCTGTCACCTTAATGACCCGGATTGGCTGAAAGGGGCGGTCGAGCCCCAAACCCGTCATTTATAAGGAGGGGAGCGGGAGGAACGGCGCCTCTCAATCTTTCGTCATCCGCCTCTCCCCAATCCTGCTCCCTCCTCCCTTTCGCCATGGCGAGAGGGCGCGGTGATGCTTCATCGGTGGCGGCAAGTGTCTCTGCTCGACAACGCGTTGCTCCTCCCCAAGAGCTTGTGGCAGCGGAGCCAGCCGTTAGAGGAAGGGGGAGGCGGCGAGGTCGAGGCCATCGCGGCGCTCGGGGAAGAGGAGGACGGGGCGGCGCATCGGCCTCACGTCCACCAGCGGCCCCTCCCCCGGTGGAGGGCCACGTCGGGGACAACCCCTACGGGTTCTTCATCAGGCTGCGCCAGCCGGTGCGCCATCGTCTTTGACTCCCGACCCCATTTGCACGGGAGATGGAGCTGGACCCGCCGCAGGTTCTGCGGCTGCATATGAGGGGCTGTGGGAACAGCGGCACATGGGCCGACGTCGAGTTCCCCGCCCCTCAAGTCATGCATCTTCGCTGAGGGTGGAAGACCTTTGCTCGCATCCACAGCCTGACGGAGGGGCTCACTCTCCATTTTTCAAATTAATGGAGAGTGGCCTCCTCTCCGTTAAGGTCTTTGGGCACTTCGGGAATCGTGTAAGGTGCTGCGTGGAGAGCTCCTCTGACGATGAAGAATCTCGAGCGAGAGTGGTGAGGAGGACAGTGGCAGAGACGATGAGGGTAGGGGGCAGCAGGATGATGGGTCCGACTAAGCGTCGGGCGCGCTGCTCCGGGGCGACACTGGCGACCCCATCATCTGTGTCGCCGGCTCCTTGAACTTCTCAGGGTCGCCTCCTTGGGCGGCTGGCGTGGGGGGGGGGCGGAGAAGGTGAAGAAGGCAGGTGGCGGGCCGTCAAGTCGGAGTATGATGGCACCGACACCTTCGTAGCGTATTGACGGACCGCTGCCTCATCTTCCAGCTCTTCCTCCGGCGCCACCACCGCCAACCCTCTCCTAGGCGACCGCCAGCATGTTCTCTTGGTGCCTTATGTTGCTCGTACCTCGCCTAGGCGCTCCTTCTGCCCTTTTGCCTTCTTGTTTCATTCCCTGAGGAGAGGGACAAGAAAGGGATTACGGCATCTTATCTTTTTTCAATTTGTAAGCCCACGAGCGTTATTTAGATCTAAAACATGTAATCTCCCTGTTCATGCTTACATTTCGTACGAACTGTACCTGTATAGAACGTATTAATGGAAAAAGGGTGCTTGTCGGGTCTTGTGTGTGCGTGTGAGCAAAGCCCATACCAAGGAACAAATCCTTGTTATTTTCAATATAAACACCGCTGCCCGGCAGCAGGCCTTGTCGTTCCCCCACTCCGTTCGTCCATACTCACGCCTTTGGCGGAGGCATGGACGAAGTGGGGGTGGGCCCTACACTTGCTTCCTTGCCGCCGCGGTTACAACCATATTCTGAACCAAGAAGCTCTTGGGTGATGGGAACGAGGGAAGCACGACAGCTTCGGAACAAAACGAGGTTCCGTACGTCCCAAGTTTCATACAGAAATGCATGACAGGAGATGGGAAACCTTATCTGAATCTGCAGCCCCCGGCAACCCTGACTGGTCATGGGTGGACCCTCGTGTCTTCTGCCCTCGACAAGCTTGGCTTGCCAGGTCCGGGGCGTCGGCTTGTTCTCTTCCCTCCACTTGGCTTGGCGGAAACATTCATGTACCCTGCGTACAAAAGAGGATGGATAGGAACAAAATGATACAAACTCGACCTCTATGCTAGGGGTTAGTCACCGCTAAGCACTATCAAACCTAACCGAGGGATAGACTCAATCTAGCATGCATGTTATAACTTAGGGCGCCAGCGCTTCATTTATTTATGCTCAGGGTCTGCACCTGGCTTTGTAGAGAAGGTTACATGCCTTGTCGGCAAGGCTTGTACAAAAGGTGGCTTACCGAGGGGGCGGCAGCCGCGCCTTATGGGTAGAACTTGCGAAGATGCTCGATGTTATAGGAGTTGCTTACTGGAATGGCATCTTCAGTCTCCAGGCGAACTGCGCCAGGCCTGGTGACTCGTGTTACCCGATAAGGGCCTTCCCACTTCGGCATCAACTTGTTGGAATTCTTGGCCGACTGAACGTGCCGAAGAACAAGGTCGCCTTCCTCAAAGCTCCGGGCATGAACCTTGCGGCTATGGTAGCGACACAAGGCTTGCTGGCAGCGTGCTGCTCTCACAGCCGCCCGGAGATGATCTTCCTCAAGGAACATTGTGTCATCTTGCCGCAATCTCTCTTGCTCAAGCTCATCATAAGCGAGCACTCGAGGTGACCCATATATGAGTTCCGTGGGGAGAACTACTTCTGCCCCGTAGACCAGGGCAAAGGGTGTCTGGCCGGTGGCTCGATTTTGCGCCATTCTGATCGACCAAAGAACCGCCGGCAACTCGTCAATCCAGCGCCTTCCACTCTTGCGCAGCCTGTCAAAAGTCTTCGTTCTTAAGCCTCACATAACTTCAGCATTTGCTCTCTCTGCTTGGCCGTTGCTTCGTGGGTGTGCCACGGAAGCAAAAAAGACCTTGCTGCCGAGATCCTTGATGTACTGCATGAAGGCGTGGCTTGTGGACTGTGTGCCGTTGTCGGTGATGATTCTGTTGGGTACACCAAAACGGCAAACTAGCCCCTTGACGAACTTGATGGCTGACTGCGCTGTCACCTTCCTCACTGCTTCCACCCCAGGCCACTTTGTGAACTTGTGGATTGCAATGTACAAGTACTCAAAGCCCCTGATGGCGCGGGGAAAGGGGCCCGGTATGTCGAGCCCCCAGACCGAGAATGGCCAGGAGAGAGGGATTGCCTGCAAGGCTTGAGTTGGCTGATAAAGTTTCTTCGAATGGAACTGGCACGCTTCACACTTGGTTACCAGTGTCGTCGCATCCTGGAGGGCATTGGGCCAGAAGAAACCTTGTCGGAAAGCCACATATGCCTCCATGTATCTCTGCCAACAGCTCTAGTCCTTCCTCCCGAGAGATGCACTTCAATTTCACCCCATTCGGTCTTTTTTTGTACAAGACGTTATCAATGAATTGGTACAGAGCAGACCGGCGGGCTACTCTCTCTGCCTCTTCCTGCTCCTCAGGAAGCTCTCCTATTTGGAGGAATCGGACGGTGTGCTGCGCCCATGCCAAAGCCTGTGGTTCGACGGCGAGGACCAAAGGCATTTCCTCTGCCGCAGGAACGGTTGCCTCCGCGGCAAGGTCCTGGCGCCCTGCCGGAGTCGGTTGTCCCATGGCAGGCTCGGCGTCCATGGCAACTCCTTCATCGGCGGCTCCAGGGAGCTCGGCGGGGAAGTACTTACTGGGGCCTAGCTTCCTCCGCTTGTTCTGCCATGTTGATGGTTCAACGGATGGTTGAGTTAACCGAAGCACAAAAGTACCTGGTTCCACAGGTAGCTTGAGGGTAGCACGCTTCAACAAAATAGTCGGCAACGTCATTCTCCACTCGGGGGACATGCTCCACCTGTATTCCATCAAAGCGCTCCTCCAGTTTCCTCACTTCATCGACATAAGCTTCCATCAGCGGGCTTTGATAATTCTTGTTGATTTGCCTGAGGACGAGCTGTGAATCACCCCTGACGATGAACTTTTTGACTCCAAGGTCCGCTGTGATCCTGAGACCGGAAAGCAAGCCCTCGTACTCGGCGATGTTGTTAGTTGACATCTCCCGGGGAAAGTGCATTTGGATGACATACTTGAGGTGCTCCCCAGTGGGTGCGACAAGCATGCCAGCACCGGCGCCTTGCAGCGAGAAAGCCCCATCAAAGTACATGATCCAGTTGCGGCTCGTTTCCTTGCCGGAGAGAGTGGTCTCCTGTACCTCTTCGTCGGGCGTCGAGGTCCATTCTGCAATGAACTCTGCTAAGACTCTGCTCTGAATCGTCAACGTGCTCTCGAACTTTACACCAAAACTTGACAGCTCCAGGGCCCATTCCACAATCCTCCCCGTTGCATCTGGGTTATGTAGTATCGGTTCCAACGGGAGGCGGGTGACAATGGTGATCTCGTGCGCTTGGAAGTAATGTCGCAGCTTCCTCGAGGCCATAAGGAGGCCGACGAGCAATTTTTGCACAGCTGAGTACCTCGACCTAGCCCCTGCAAGAGGGAGCTGACGAAGTAAACTAGGTGCTGCACCATTTTCTTCTTCTGCACCACTTCACTTAGTCGCGCGGGCCCTGTTGCTCTAGTGTCAGCCTTTGCCGAGGACTCAGTCTTGCCGGGACTGAGCCCTGTCGGGGAGGGTTCTGGCTCACCATCCGTTGATTCTACCGTTGCTGCTGCCTCTTTGTCGACCTCTCTCTGTGCCACCAGTGCGGTGCTAACCACCTGATTCGTTGCCGCTAGGTACAGTAGCAACGGTTCTTGTGGTTTAGGTGCTACAAGCACTGGGGTAGAGGAGAGGTATTTCTTCAAATCCTGCAGCGCTGCCTCGGTCTCTGGGGTCCACTCCATTGGACCCGCCTTCTTCAAGATCTTGAAAAAGGGAAGGGCACACTCCGCGGACTTGGAGATGAATCTGCTCATGGCGGCAATGCAACTAGTGAGCCAACGTACGTCTTTGATCCGCTTAGGTGCCTCAATTTGCTCGATGGCTTTGATCTTGTATGGGTTCGCCTCAATCCCGCGCTGCGACACAAAGAACCCGAAAAGCTTGCCGGACGGGACATCGAAGACACACTTCTCAGGGTTGAACTTGAGGTTGATCTTGCGCAGGTTTGCAAATGTCTCCTCCAGATCTTGCACAAGTGTTGCTTTGTCCTTGGTTTTGACCACTATGTCATCCATATATGCTTCCATATTTCTATGTAGCTGGGGCTCAAAACCAATTTGGACTGCTCTTGCAAAGGTCGAGCCAGCACTCTTCAACCCGAAAGGCATCCGTAAAAAGCAATATGTACCACATGGGGTGATGAATGTTGTCTTCTCCTCGTCTTCTCTTGTCATAAAGATCTGATGGCACCCTGAGTAGGCGTCGAGGAATGATAGCAGGTCACACCCGGCCATGGAGTCAAGAATCTGGTCGATGTGCAGTAACAGGAAGGGATCCTTTGGACAAGCTTTATTAATGTCTGTGTAATCAATACACAGTCTCCACTTCTTGTTTGCCTTGTGCACCACTACCGGGTTGGCCTACCACATCGGATGGAGCACCCCCCTTACCAAGCCTGCCGCCTCTAGTTTTCTGATCTCCTCCATGATTAAGTCCTGCCTCTCCAGAGCTTGCTTCCTGACCTTCTGCTTGACGGGTCGTGCATGAGGACAGAAAGCAGGATGGTGCTCAATCACTTCCCTGGGAACGCCAGGCATGTCAGATGCTTGCCATGCAAACACATCGACATTCGCCCGCAGGAAAGTGAAGAGCTTGCTTTCCTATTTGCCAAAGAGGGTGCAGCTTATGGTAAAAGCCCCTCCCGTGCCGTCCTCCTTGACGGACACCTTCTTGGTCTCTGGTGGTGCAACTCTGGACTTCTTGCTCTTGCCAGTGGAGCTCTCTGGCACGTCCTCGACGGGAGCGCAACACCCAGAGGAGGTGCGCTTGCCGGCGTGGGTGCGAGGAGTCTCGACAGTCTTCCTTCCTCCCGGGGCTTCAACGGTAGGAGCAGGTGCCTTGGCGGCAGCCGCTGCAACCGCTTCCCGGTAGAGCTGGTCAGCGCAAGTCAGCGCGTGATTCTTGTCGGAGGGGACGGTGATGATCTTCATCAGCCCGGGCATCTTCAATGTGTTGTATGCGTAGTGAGAGGCCGCCATGAACTTGGCCAGCACCGGGCGGCCGAGGATCCCGTTGTAAGGCAAGGGGATCTCGACTACATCAAAGACAATCCTCTCCGTCCTATAGTTTAACTCACCTCCAAACGTCACTGGCAGCATGACATTTCCCTTCGGCTGGCTCCTCCCCGGATTGACCCCTTGGAACGTGCCCGTCTCCTCGAGATCTCCACCAGGGATCTGCAGCCTCTTGATCACAACAGGAGAGATCAAGTTCAGACCGGCCCCGCCGTCAACTAGAATCTTCGTCACCTTGAGGTTGCGAATCGTTGGGGAAACCAACAACGGCAAGCACCCGACTGCTGTAGTGTGGTCAGGGTGGTCCTCGGTGTCAAAGTTGATAGGCGTGCTGGACCACTTAAGTGGCTTCCACGCGTCAAGGGACGGCTCCACCATTGTGATCTCACGCGCCCACTGCTTGAGCTGGTGGTGGGATGTATGTAGTGAGGCGCCACCGTCGACGCACATGGCCTTTGTAGCTTTCTGGAACTCGTGGTCGCCGGACTCATCGTCCTCGTTATGATCATCGTCTTCCTGATTCTTGTCGCGGTGCCGGGCGGTCCTCTCCTACTGATTATCTTTGCCGCGGCGGCCTCCTTGGCCGCCACGTTTCTTACGGGATCCCTCGGCACCCTCTTGGCCCTTCTCCTTGTCCCGCTGCTCATACTCGACTTTCTACTTCTCAGCGAGCAGCTCAACTTGCCGGCAGTTCTGGAGGTCGTGGCCCTTGGTGCGATGGATCTTGCAATACTGCTTGTCGGAGCCCCCTGGCTTGGCGGCAGCCGCCAAGGCCCGGCAAGCGGCGCACCCGGCAACCTCCTTGCGGGGGTCGCTTGCCTTGGCCTTCTTGGTGGTGCCAGTGTTGTCGGACCCCTCAACGGCAAGCAAGGTCTTGCCCTTGTGCTTCCTGTTATGGTGCCGGCCCTTCTTGTCGGGGTAGCAGCATCATCCATGGAGTCGGTTTCCGCACCGGCGTCCTCACCGGGGTACTTCCTCCCCACTTCATCTCAAGCGCACCGATCGGCCAGAACATAAAGTTCGGCCACATCCTTGACCTTGTTCATCGCCAGATCCTCACGCATCTTGCGGTTACGCACATTCTAATGGAATGCTCTGATCATGGCGGCAGGATGAATGTTTGGAATGTTGTACTGCACTCGACTAAACCTTTGGATGTACTTGCGCAAGTTTTCTCCTTCCTTCTGGGGGATGATATGCAAATTGCTCGCCTGGCCATGAGCTTGGTGGCCTCCAGTAAAGGCGCCAACAAACTCATGACACAGATCCGACGAGGAAGAAATGGAGTCCACTGGCAAGTGCATCAACCATGACATAACATTGGGCTTGAGTGCCAACGGAAAGTAATTGGCAAGCACCTTATCATCGCAAGCCCCAGCAGCTTGCATCGCGATGGTGTAGACGCTGAGGAACTCCAATGGGTGAGTCTTTCCGTTGTACTTCTCACTAACGTCAGGCTTGAACGTGCGGTGGAGGGCCCCTGGAACTGCCGCAGCTCACTGGTGAAGGCTGGATAGCCCACCTCGTAGGGTAGGCTACCATAGCCTTCTAGCACTGGGTGGTCCACAGCGGGCCCCGCTCGCCTGTCTGACAGGTGGCGTGCATCGCGTCGGCGCTCGATGGTGGTTCGAGTGTCTTCGTGCGCTCGCTCCCAAAGGACTTGACGTTGATCACGGTGGGTTCGCGGGTCGGACGATGCTATGGAGATATCATCGCGTGCGTCGTCGCGATGGATCGACACCCACGATGGCCGGTGTGGAGGAGGGGAGTGCACCGTGGCCGCATCACCTCCGGCCCGTCCACTGCTGGCATGCGGTGGCTCGACGGAGCGACGGCCTACGGCCCCCGCCGGTCGAAACTCATCTTTGTTGGCGATGCCGACAAGGCTCCGGACGGTGGGCCTCCATTCGTCGAGCTTTTCCGCAGCAGGAGGAAAGTCGAGGAGCAGCCGCGCGCGGGCTAGGGCTTCCGCTGGCGTGGGCGGCAGCGAAAGCTGCATGGACCGTGACGTGCTTCGACTTCTAACTATGTTAGAAGGAGCTCCATCACGGTCCTGCGGTCGTCCGCCACCTCCGCCAACACCTCGGCGCGCATGCTGGCCCTCCTTGTCACATGAAGGGCGCACGGGGCTCTTCCCAGTGTGGCGCCTAGGGTGACCAGTGGGGCGGCGCTGCTCATCACGACAACCTGAGAAGAGCGCACCATGGGCGCCGGTGTTGGTGTCTTGGAGGTCGGCACGCTGCCGTCTGGCGGCACGACAATGCCCCTGGAGGGCCCCGCGCCGCCTGTGGGGGGCCCAACTTCGTCTCTGGAATTCGCGGCGTGAGGCTTGTCGCCTGGCGCATGAACGACGCCGCCCACCAGGCCCGGACTGCCAAGGTGATGTGGATGTTCGCGGGCCGCGCCATGGGTTCTCTCCGCGACTGGCCCGCGACTGGTCTGCACCGGCACGGGCAGCCCGGTCCCGGACGAACCGATCGCCGTGGTCGTCTTCTTCTTGGGAGCCATGGCGATGAAGAGATGTGCTACTAGGTGCTAAACCAGATGCTCACTAATGCGCCCCCTACCTGGCGCGCCAAAGATGTCCACCTATGGGATAGCAAGGACCCCTTCTGCGGTTGCAGGGCACTGGGTGGTGAGAGAAAGATCAACAGTCATTACAAGCACACGGGTTGTTTACCCAGGTTCGGGCCGCAGAGATGCGTAATACCCTGGTCCAGCTTGGATGTGTGTATTAGTGTTCTTGAGGTTCTTGAACTAGCTACAATGAGCGTAATTTGTCCAAAAGTTCGAATCCTTCTCCTGGATGCCTCGGGCCTCCTTTTATAGGCAATGGGATCGCCACATTGGCACACAGGAGGTGGCATCGGGGTACTGTGATTAAGCCTATCCCTTGTTATTACGGGACAAAGTGCATTTAATGCACCCTTGACGTGTCCCCTTCACTTTACCGCCGCTTCACCCTACCTCGACACGCGCCTGGGCCAGCGAGGCGGTGGTGCCATGTAGGCTGGCTGGCTGCTGAGGTGGCACGGTGGTAGGGCTTTCAAGAAGATTTGCATGCCACCAGTGGGCATGCGCTGAGTTGGTCGAGAAGCCTCATGCTGACACGCAGGTGCCTGCCCAGCTGGTGGATTGGCAGCTGCATGGGAGCAATGGTAGAAACCTGGCGGGTGCGGGCCTGGCCGTGGCCTCGTGGATGTCCTCGGCAAGGGCCCTGCCGGGGCCCCGGCAAGGGTATTGCCGCAGCATTGCATTCGTCCCCGGCAAGGGCCTTGCCGGGGGCCTTGTGGGTTTCCTCGGTGAGGGTCTCGCCGAGGTTCGTCGTCTTTTACTCTTCTGATTCGAAGTGTTCCTTGTCTTCACAAAGATCTGCATGCCACCATGGAGGCGCCCCCCGATCCCATGTTCCAACGTAGTTGGTAATGCTGGAGAAACTGGGGCCCAAGGGTGGCGCGTCCTGCTGGCGTCAGGTAAGCTGTTCCAGCAAGGGCCTTGTCGGGGCCGTGGGGGCTGCCCCGGCAAGGACCTTGCCGGGTAAAACCACTTCGCGTTGCTTTGATTTCGCGTTTCCTCCCTGCTAAGGCGTGGTCGTGGGCGCGGCTCCGACTGCCCGTGCACAAATAAGGGGTTCAAAGGAGCACCCCTACTTTAGTACATCGACAAAGTTGCTCCTTCAACTTGGCATTCTCCTCCACAAGATGCACATGCTCACAACACGGGTTAGTAGCATCTGCATTATCAATTAAGACAAAAGTGGCTTTCTCCTTGGTTAGCTTCACTTGGAGTTGATAATGAGACTCCTTGAGGCTAGCATGAGCACTCGTCAAAGCCTTGTGAGCCTTGTCAAGTATATCAACCTCCTCCTTGAGTCTAGCATGGTCGACTGATACGTCTCCGTCGTATCTATAATTTTTTATTGTTCCATGCCAATATTATTCAACTTTCATATACTTTTGGGAACTTTTTATACTATTTTTGGGACTAACATATTGATCCAGTGCCCAGTGCCAGTTCCTGTTTGTTGCATGTTTTATGTTTCGCAGAAACCCAATATCAAACGGAGTCCAAACGGGATAAAAACGGACGGAGAATTATTTTGGAATATTTGTGATTTTTGGGAGGAAAAATCAACGCGAGACGGTGCCCGAGGGGGCCACGAGGCAGGGGGGCGCGCCCCAGGGAGGCAGGCGCGCCCTGGACCCTCGTGGGCACCCCGTAAGGCAGTTGGCGCTCTTGTTTTGCCGCAGGAAAGCTAATTTTATGAGAAAAATCTGGGCGAAAGATTCACCCCAGTCAGAGTTACGGATCTCCAGATATAAAAGAAATGGTTAAAGGGCAGAATCTGGGAACGCAGAAACAGAGAGAGACAGAGAGATAGATCCAATCTCGGAGGGGCTCTCGCCCCTCCCACGCCATGGGAGCCAAGGACTAGAGTGGAAACCCTTCTCCCATCTAGGGAGGAGGTCAAGGAAGAAGAAGAAGAAGGGGGCTCTCTCCCCCTTGCTTCCGGTGGCGCCGGAACGCCGCCGGGGGCCATCATCATCACCGCGATCTACACCAACACCTCCGCCATCTTCACCAACATCTCCATCACCTTCCCCCATCTATATTCAGCGGTCCACTCTCCCGCAGCCCGATGTAGCCTCTACTTGAACATGGTGCTTTATGCTTCATATTATTATCCAATGATGTGTTGCCATCCTATGATGTCTGAGTAGATTTCCGTTGTCCTACCGATGATTGATGAATTTCTATGATTGGTTTAATTTGCTTGTGGTTATGTTGTTGTCCTATTGTGCCCTCCATGTCGCGCAAGCGTGAGGGATTCCCGTTGTAGGTTGTTGCAATATGTTCATGATTCGCTTATAGTGGATTGCTTGAGTGATAGAAGCATAAACCCGAGTAAGGGGGTTGTGGCGTATGGGATAAAGGGGACTTGATGCTTTAATGCTATGGTTGGGTTTTACCTTAATGATCTTTAGTAGTTGCGGATGCTTGCTAGAGTTCCAATCATAAGTGCATATGATCCAAGAATACAAAGTATGTTAGCTTATGCCTCTCCCACATAAAACTTGCTATCGGTCTAGTAAAGTAGTCAATTGCTTAGGGACAATTTCACAACTCCTACCACCACTTCTCCACACTCGCTATATTTACTTTATTGCTTCTTTATCTAAAGAGCCCCAAGCTTTTATTTACGTGTTCTTTATTATCTTGCAAACCTATCCAACAACACCTACAAAGTACTTCTAGTTTCATACGTGTTCTAGGTAAAGCAAACACTAAGCATGCGTAGAGTCGTATCAGTGGTAGATAGGACTTGAGAGGATATTTGTACTACCTTTAGCTCCTCGTTGGGTTCGACACTCTTACTTATCAAAAGAGGCTACAATTATCCCCTACACTTGTGGGTTATCAAGACCTTTTTCTGGCGCCGTTGCCGGGGAGTCATAGCATGGGGTGAGTATTCTCATGTGTTCTTGTTTGCTTTATCACTAAGTAATTTTTATTTTCAGTTCTTAGTTGTTTTCTATCTTTAGTTATGGGTAGAAAACGCAAAATACCCAAAAAAATAGTTGTACCTACTGAACCAATGGTTGAAGAACCACTCAAAATCTATCACACTCCTGAAGCTTTTTACTTGGATCAGCTTCGATCCCTATGTGCTCGTGCTGAAACACCCACTAGATTAGTTGAGGGCAAATCCTTAGATGAGCATGCTTGTTATGTGCGACACCGTATATCTGAAAAAAGGAAACTTTTACTGGAACAAATTCATCGTTTGCAATGCTATGCTTGGAATTTATGAGAAATATATAATTTTACTTGTTGTTCTGAAAACCCTAAGAAACACCTTCCCTACCAATGTGAGTTTAGTGATAATGGAATCGTATCTTCGTATTCTAAGAGTGTTTATAATTACTATGATGTTCAACAAATTGAAGAATTTGTTGCTTTTAAGGGTGCTTATGAAATTGCTTATTTGATTGAAAAGTATGATGCTAATCTCTACAAATCTGAAAATTTTGCCATATTTAAATATTGTTATGATAATTATGCTTCTAATGTCTATGTTAAACCATATATTGAGGACTCCTCCGCTGTCCGGGAAGAGATTAATATTTTGCAGGAAGCTATGGAAGAAGAAATTGATGAAACTGTGAGCTCATTGGATGAAAAAGATGATGAGGAGAGCGAAGAACAAAAGGAGGAAGAGCGGATTAGCTACCCGTCCCACCTTCCAATGAGAGTAACTCTTCAACTCATACATTGTTTAATTCCCCTTCGTGCTTACCGAAGGATGATTGCTATAATGATTGTCATGATCCCGTTGATTCTCTTGAAATATCCCTTTTTGATGATGCTTGCTATGCTTGTGGCCAAGATGCCAATATGAATTATGCCTATGGAGATGAACTTGCTATAGTTCCTTATGTTAAACATGAAATTATTGCTATTGCACCCACGCATGATAGTCCTATTATCTTTTTGAATTCTCCCTACTACACTAATCGGAGAAGTTTGTGCTTATTAACGATTATATTGATGGGTTGCGTTTTACTACTACACATGATGATTTTGATAGATATAATATGCATGTGCTTGTTGCTCCTACTTACAATTATTATGAGAGAGGAACTATATATCCACCTCTATGTTTCCAATATGATAAAATTGCAAGAAACTGCTTATACTATGCATTGGCCTTTACTGTGTGTGCATGAATTGTTCTTTTATGACATGCCGATGCATAGGAAGAGAGTTAGACTTCGTTGTTTCTTGATTTATGTTACCTTGTGCTCACTACTAAATTACAAATCATTGTTAATTAAAATTGGCTTTGATATACCTTGGGATCCAGGTGGATCCATTACTTGAGCACTATATATGCCTAGCTTAATGGCTTTAAAGAAAGCGCTGCCAGGGAGACAACCCGGAAGTTTTGGAGAGTTATTTATTTCTGTTGAGTGCTTTTATATAGTTTAAAAACACAAAAATAAAATGGGGAACCCAAAACTTTTCAAAAAGGAAAGTGAAAGTGAGAGAGACAATCATTGTTGAAGTGGGAGAGCTCCTTGAACTTTGTTCATGCTCACAGAAACTTTGTGAATCTTAATTACAGAAACTTTTCATAAAAAATAATTATCCCCTTGTACAATTACATTGTATTATAAAAATAATGTGCCAAGGTTTGCCTTTAGGATGTTTACAATGCTTGTTGGTTTGTACGGTGCAGGACGGAAACTTTGGCTGTAGTGCGCGATTTTACGTTTCTAACTGGAACGTCAAATGGTTCTGATTCTTTGTGCAATGTCTTTCCGTAAAAAAAATATTTTTCCTAACTTTGGTACAATTTTTGGGGTACCATAAGTATGGTGAATGTTCAGATTGCTACAGACTGTTCTGTTTTTGACAGATTCTGTTTTTGATGCATAGTTTGCTTGTTTTGATGAATCTATCAATTTATATCAATGGATTAAGCCATGAAAAAGTTATGTTACAGTAGACACAATGCAAAAACAAAATATGAATTGGTTTTCTACAGTACTTAGAGTAGTGATTTGCTTTATTATACTAACGGATCTTACCGAGTTTTCTGTTGAAGTTTTGTGTGGATGAAGTGTTTGATCGAGGAGGTCTCGATATGAGGAAAAGGAAGAGAGGAAAGAGCTCAAGCTTGGGGATGCCCAAGGCTCCCCAAGTAAATATTCAATGATACTCAAGCATCTAATCTTAGGGATGCCTCGGAAGGCATCCCCTCTTTCTTCAACAAGTATCGGTATGTTTTCGGATTCATTTCGTTCATGTGATATGTGCAACTTGGAGTGTCTTTCGCATTTAGTTTTCATTTTTATTTTATGCACTATGCTGGTATGAGATAGTCCTTGGTTGATTTATAGAATGCTCTCTGCACTTCACTTAAATCTTTTGAGTATGGCTTTATAGAATGCTTCATGTGCTTCACTTATATCATTTGAAGTTTGGATTACTTGTTTCTCTTTACATAGAAAACCGCCATTTGTAGAATGCTCTTTTGCTTCACTTATATTTGTTAGAGCGTGGGCATAACTTTTGTAGAAAGAATTAAATTCTCTTGCTTCACTTATATCTATTTAAGAGATGACAGGAATTGGTCATTCACATGGTTAGTCATAAAATCCTACACTTGTAGATAACTGAATATGATATGTTTGATTCCTTGCAATAGTTTTGCGATATAGAATTGATAATATGTGGGAGGTTCTAGTAGATGGTTGTGTTTAGTAAGGATATTGGTGTTAAGGTTTGTGATTCCTGTAGCATGCACGTATGGTAAAAGTTGTGTGACAAATTTTTTGCATGGGGTGCTCTCTTAATTGTCTTCCTTATGTGTGGAGGTCGGGATCGCGCGACGGTTAACTCCTACCAACCCTTCCCCTAGGAGCATGCATAGTAGTACTTTGCTTAGAGGACAAGTAGACTTTTGCAATAAGTATATGAGTTCTTTATGACTAATGTGAGTCCATGGATTATACGCACTCTCACACTTCCATCATTGCTAGCCTCTTCGGTACCGTGCATTGCCCTTTCTCACCTCGAGAGTTGGTGCAAACTTCGCCGGTGCATCCAAACCTCGTGATATGATAAACTCTATCACACATAAGCCTCCTTATATCTTCCTCAAAACAGCCACCATACCTACCTATCATGGCATTTCCATAGCCATTCCGAAATATATTGCCATGCAACTTCCATCATCGTCATATACATGACTTGAGCATTCATTGTCATATTGCTTTGCATGATCGTAAGACAGCTAGCATGATGTTTTCATGGCTTGTCCCTTTTTTGATATCTTTGCTATGCTAGATCATTGCACATCCCGATACATCGCCGGAGGCATTCATATAGAGTCATATCTTTGTCCTAGATATCAAGTTATAATATTGTGTTGTAAGTAAATAAAAGTGTGATGATCATCATTATTAGAGCATTGCCCCAGTGAGGAAAGGATTATGGAGACTATGATTCCCCCACAAGTCGGGATGAGACTCCGGACTTTATGAAAAATAAAAGAGGCCAAAGAAGCCCAAATAAAAAAATAGGCCAAAGAAGCCCACCAAAAAAATAAAAAAAATAAAAAAGAGAAAATAAAAAAATGAGAGAAAAAGAGAGAAGGGGCAATGTTACTATCCTTTTACCATACTTGTGCTTCAAATTAGCACCATGTTCTTCATAGAGAGAGTCTCCTATGCTTTCACTTTCATATACTAGTGGGAATTTTTCATTATAGAACTTGGCTTGTATATTCCGATGATGGGCTTCCTCAAATGCCCGAGGTCTTCATGAGCAAGCAAGTTGGATGCACACCCACTTAGTTTTCAGTTTGAGCTTTCATACACTTATAGCTCTAGTGCATCCATTGCATGGCAATCCCTACTCCTCACATTGACATCAATTGATGGGCCTCTCCATAGCCCGTTTATTAGCCGCGTCGATGTGAGACTTTCTCCCTTTTTGCCTTCTTCACATAACCTCCATCATCATACTCTAATCCACCGATAGTGCTATGTCCATGGCTTGCGCTCATGTATTGCGTAAGAGTTGAAAAAGCTGAAGCGCGTTAAAAAGTATGAACCAATTGCTTGGCTGAAACCGGGGTTGTGCATGATGGGAGTATTTTGTGTGATGAGAAAATGAAGTATGGCCTAACTATATGATTTTGTAGGGATAGCATTCTTTAGCATTGATATTTTGAAAGACATGATTGTTTGTTGGGATGCACTATTATTGTTTTTATGTCAAATGATAGACTATTGACTTGAATCACTCATGTCTTAATATTCATGCCATGATTAGACATATGATCAAGATTATGCTAGGTAACATTCCACATCAAAAATTATCTTTTTTATCATTTACCTACTCGAGGACGAGCAGGAATTAAGCTTGGGGATGTTGATACGTCTCCGTCATATCTATAATTTTTGATTGTTCCATGTCAATATTATTCAACTTTCATATACTTTTGGCAACTTTTCATACTATTTTGGGGACTAACATATTGATCCAGTGCCCAGTGCCAGTTCCTGTTTGTTGCACGTTTATCTTTCGCAGAAACCCAATATCACACGGAGTCCAAACAGGATAAAAGTGGATGGAGAATTATTTTGGAATATTTGTGATTTTTGGGAGGAAAAATGAACGCGAGACGGTGCCCGAGGGGGCCACGACGCAGGGGGCGCGCCCAGGGAGGCAGGCGCACCCTGGACCCTCGTGGGCACCCCGTAAGGCGGTTGACGCTCTTCTTTTTCCGCAAGAAAGCTAATTTTATGAGAAAAATCTGGGTGAAAGATTCACCCCAATCGGAGTTACTGATCTCCGGATATAAAAGAAACGGTGAAAGGGTAGAATCTGGGAACGCAGAAACAGAGAGAGACAGAGAGATAGATCCAATCTTGGATGGGCTCTCGCCCCTCCCATGCCATGGGAGCTACGGACCAGAGGGGAAACCTTCTCGCATATAGGGAGGAGTTCAATGAAGAAGAAGAAGGGGGTCTCTCTCCCCCATGCTTCCGGTGGCGCCGGAACGCCACCAGGGGCCATCATCATCACCGCGATCTACACCAACACCTCCGCCATCTTCACCAACATCTCCATCGCCTTCCCCATCTATATTCAGAGGTCCACTCTCCTGCAACCCGTTGTACCCTCTACTTGAACATGGTGCTTTATGCTTCATATTATTATCCAATGATGTGTTGCCATCCTATGATGTCTGAGTAGATTTTCGTTGTCCTACCGGTGATTGATGAATTGCTATGATTGGTTTAATTTGCTTGTGGTTATGTTGCTATCCTATTGTGCCCTTCGTGTCACGCAAGCGTGAGGGATTCCCTCTATAGGGTGTTGCGACATGTTCATGATTCGCTTATAGTGGGTTGCTTGAGTGACAGAAGCATAAACCCGAGTAAGGGGGTTGTGGCGTATGGGATAAAGGGGACTTGATGCTTTAATGCTATGGTTGGGTTTTACCTTTATGATCTTTAGTAGTTGCGGATGCTTGCTAGAGTTCCAATCATAAGTGCATGTGATCCAAGAAGGGAAAGTATGTTAGCTTATGCCTCTCGCACATATAACTTGCTATCGGTCTAGTAAAGTAGTAAATTGCTTAGGGACAATTTCACAACTCCTACCACCACTTTTCCACACTTGCTAATTTACTTTATTGCTTCTTTATCTAAACAGCCCCTAGCTTTTATTTACGTGTTCTTTATTATCTTGCAAACCTATCCAATAACACCTACAAAGTACTTCTAGTTTCATACTTGGTCTACGTAAAGCGAACACTAAGCGCGCGTAGAGTCATATCACTGGCAGATAGGACTTGAGAGGATATTTGTTCTACCTTTAGCTCCTCGTTGGGTTCGACACTCTTACTTATCGAAAGAGGCTACAATTATCCCCTACACTTGTGGGTTATCATCAACCCCAAGTTTAGCCTTCTCGGAATTGAGCACACGAGATACAACAAGAGCATGATCAAGATCTTTCTTTAATTTAGTATGGTCATCGTTGTGTGGCTCCTCAAGAGCCAAACAATGAACACGCTCTTCCTCAAGCGCATTAGAGAGATCTGATATCTCATCGGCATAGTCACGACTATGACCTTCCTTCTTAGAGATGATTTCTTCATGACCCTCGATCATGTCATCAGCTCCACCAAGTTGTTCCAAGAGAGCAACGAAGTGCTTCTTGGATTTTCCCTTGAGCTTACTCATAAAAGACTCAAATTCATTTACTTCCTCATTAGACCCCTCACTTCCATCAATGCAATCCGTCATGGAGTAATGATTGTAGTTTTGATGTTGGAGGTTACCTTGTTGGTGGCTTTGGCCATGAGGTACTTGGCGGTGATGTTCTCATTGGGTGAATCAAAGAGGGACACCCGTGGAGTTGTGGCAATGGCAACGGAGGCCATGGCTTCACCATCTTCATCATCATCATCATCCTCATTGTACTCTTCTTGTGCCACCAACCCTTTGTTCGGAGTCTTCTTGGTGAAGTTGTTCTTGTGGGGGAAGGACTTGGCTTTGTCTTTTCGGATGAGCTTGCCACCATTGTCTTCCTGCTTATCGTAAGGGCACTCTGCAAAAAAGTGGCTTACATTGCCACAATTGTAACATGTCCTCACACGTTGCTTTCCCTTGATGTCACTAGAGTTGTTCTTGTTGAAATTTTGCCTTGAGTTCTTCTTGCTCTAAAATTTCCTTGAAGCGAGAGCCATGTGCTCATAAAAATCATATTTCTTGTCTTCGGGGTTGCTCTCCTCATCTTCTTCTTCTTCCACACTAGCCTTGGCATTCAAGGCAAGGTTGGGCTTCTTTGCTCTTTGAGAATGCAACACCGCATTGTCGGCGGTCTTGTACAAGATACTCATTGCCGCAAACTCATCCAACACTTCACTTGAGGTCAAGGTGTGGAAGTCCGGCCTTTGACGGATGACGGAGTACATGGCCTTGTGGTAAGGCATCATGGCCTTGAGGAACTTGCGCTTGATCCAATTGTCATCCGTATCCTTGCTCCCATGATCTTGGAGTGAGACCGCGAGAGTGGTTAATCTCCCGTAAAGCTCGCGAGGTTCTTCGTCTTCATTCATTGCAAACTCATTGGATTCATCTTGCGCCACTTCATAGTTGGAGCGTTGAATTCTTGTGCTTCCCTTGTAAATGGAAACAACATGGTGTCATGCTTCCTTGGCCATGGTGAATGGTCGGAGATGCGCAATATCATCGGATGGAATTGCATCTTGGATGATGAAGAGAGCATTCTCGTTGAATTGATAGTCCACGGCTTCTCTAGGGGTGAAGTTGCTTGGGTCATGCAGATAGAAACCTTGCTCAATGATTCTCCAAAGATTAGTATTAACATGATTTAAATGACGTTTGAAGCGATAGACCCAAGAGTCAAAATCCTTATTTTTCACAATGTTAGGAGGAGGACCAACATGATTCAAATGAGTGGAGGGAACCGGTCCTCCATAAGTAGGTGGAGGTTCAACATGGGCAAAGATGCCGCTACCATTTCGACCACTCGATAAAGGAACTTTATCACAAGAAGCTTCCCCCTTATCGGAGTTAGAATCTGCCACCTTGTTAGTGGGAGCGACCACTTCCAACGGTGCGGTGGATAACTTAAGACCATCAAGAAATCCCTTGAACATTCCTTTGATCTCGGTCGTCATGGAGGTTTTCAATGTGTCCAAAGCCACATTCAATTCCTCACGTGAGACCGAGGATCCCCCATCGGCCATAGACAAAGACGGATTCACAACGGGGTGCTCCTCCTCACCGTGTATGGTGTCAACCAGACTCTTTGGTTGGTAAAGTCCTTAATAAAGAGACGAAGCTCTGATACCAATTGAAAGGATCGATATAGTTGACTAGAGGGGGGTGAATAGGCAACTAACATTTTTAGCTTTTTTTACCAAATTAAACTTTGCATCAAAGTAGGTTGTCTAGATATGCAACTAGGATACCAACCTATATGATGCAACAACAATAAGCAGACAATCAAGAAAAGGATATAACACAATATAGCTTGCACAAGTAAAGGTGAGAGATGACCAAAAGTGGAACCGATGGGGACGAGGATGTGTTATTGAAGTTCCTTCCCTTTGAGGGGAAGTACGTCTCTGTTGGAGAGGTGTGGAGGCACAATGCTCCCCAAGAAGCCACTAGGGCTACCGTATTCTCCTCACTCCCTCACACAATGTGAGATGTCGTGATTCCACTATTGGTGCCCTTGGAGGCGGTGACCAAACCTTTACAAACAAGGTTGGGGCAACCTCCACAACTTAATTGGTGGCTCCCAATGACACCACGAAGCTTCACCAGAATGGACTATGGCTCCGCGGTGACCTCAACCGTCTAGGGTTCTCAAACAACCAAGAGTAACAAGATGCACAAGAGATTAGTGGGGGGAATCAAATTTCTCTTGGTGGAAGTGTAGATCGAGGCAATCTCTACCAATCCCTAGAGAATCAACATGTTTGATTGGCTAGGGAGAGAGATCGGGCGAAAATGGAGCTTAGAGCATCAATGGAGCTTAGGGATGGAAGAGGTAGTCAACTCGGAGAAGAAGACTCCCCTTTTATGGTGAAGGGACAAATCCAACCGTTATCCACTTAACCAGCCCGCGACATGCGGTACTACCGCACCAGACAAGCGGTACTACCGCAAGGCGTTACGGTACTACCACTAGGCGGTGCGGTACTACCGAACCCATGGCAGACACCAGAAGAAGCCCTTTTGCGTTAATGCTATGAGAGGTAGAACCGCCTGAGCGGTACTACCGCAAGGCAGGGTTCGACTAGGCTGGGAAGGCACGGATGAATAACATTACATCCGTGACTAATTCCGCTGACTTTGGATCAGCGCAAAGATCCGACATGGTACTACCGCATCTAGGGAGCGGTACTACCGCATAGGGCGCGGATGTAAAAAATTACATCCACCCCTACTTTCGCGCGAGTAGCAGTGCTGGACCAGAAGTCACGGTACTACCGCGACCTAGGAGCAGTACTACCGCAAGGTGGTGCGGTACTACCGCATCCTCGGACGGTACTACCGTGAGCCTCTGCGGTACCACTGCTCCCTTGAGCGGTACTACCGCACGCCACAACACACTACCACTTGGAGTCGTTCATTTTGCAGAGACGCGGTTAACTGATCGGTGCTCCAAAGAGGCAAGGGCAAGGTGGTGCAAAGGAACAGATGGGTACGTGATGATTCCACCCTAACCTTTCCAAAGCAGACCCCCTCTTAATAGTACGGCTTTCCTACGACTCAAATCCACCAAAAGGAAACATAGAAAAACACCGTCTTCACTAGGCTCCGAGGGGCATCGAATCATCCTGTGCCAAAACATGAGATATCTGAAATGCTCAATGAACACGATTAGTCCGCAAAAGCATTGTCATCAATCACCAAAACCACTTAGGGTGAAATATGCCCTTACAACTAGGAATACCCGAGGTGAAACAAGAACGTGAAGTGCATATTCATGAAGATGACTACATCATACTAGATGACATGGACACGGACAGTGATGAAGATGAAGACAGTGACAAGGATGAAGATAGTGAAAATGATGCTAGAGATCATGATTTTGAGCCCATGGAGTCTTTCGTAGATCAAAACTTCTAGAGGACCACCCTATTAGTTTTCTTCCAAGTAGTTAGAATCGTTCGTGAGCTTTGTAATAGTAGTTTTGATCGTTTGTGTGAATCTTGTTTGATATTGAGTGGCGTGAAATGAATGTATTTGCCTCATATGCATATGGGTAGTGAAATCTCTCATAGACATTATTCTATTCTGTCTTCTCACCTCTCTAACCCATCAGATGCCTCCGAGAGGTGACCCCAGATTCACTTTCCCGCCGGAGCTCACCTAGTTGTTCCAGCAGCAGAATGCCTTGATGCAGATGCTGATCCTAAACCAAGGCAGCAACAACAACAACCAACCAACCAACCACCGCCACCACCCCCTGTTGACAACCTAGCCCGTTTCCTAAGGTTGAACCCGCCGGTGTTCTCTAGCAGCACCGAGCCGATAGTTGCAGATGATTGGCTCTGCAAGATCGGGAGGGAGCTGACCACTGCTAGATGCACGGATGCGGAGAGAGTGCGCTTTGACGCAAATTAGCTTGATGGACCCGCAGCCTCTTGGTGGGAGAATTTCACCACCACTTACCCCATTGCTACAGTTACATGGGATCAATTTCAGCAGGCCTTCCGCACCGCACATGTCTCAGCTGGATCCATGAGTTTGAAGAAGCCTAGGTTCTGCAACTTACACCAAGGGAGTCATACAGTGGGGCAGTATGTGGATGAGTTCAGCAAGTTAGCATGCTATGCCCCAGATGATGTGGCCACAGATGCCATGAAGCAGGAGAAGTTTCTTGAGGGACTCAATGATGAGCTGATTATGGAGTTGATGGTGGCAACCTTCAACAACTACCAGGATCTGGTAGACAGGGCCCTCATGATTGAAGGCAAGAAGCAGCAGATAGATAACCGCAAGAGGAAGTATGGACAGGGGAAGTATAATTCTGGAGCTCAGCAGAAGCCTTGCTATTCCCCGTACTCGGGAGGACACACTCATCATAACCATGCAGGGCATAACCATAGAGGCCATTCGCACAATGGATGAAGTTCACACAACCACAGTGGCCCTAAGAATGGTAATGGGAATGGAGGAAGCAACAGTCAGAGCTGTTCCAACCCCGCGACACCCGCCAAGAAAGATCTGAGTCACATTACCTGTTTCATGTGTGGGAAGACCGGACACTACGCCACTAAATGTCCTGAGGCAAAGAATGGAAATGGCAATGGAAGCTCTGGGAAGAAGCCCAACCCTTTCACCATAAGTCAGGTGATACACGTCAGTGTGGAGGAAATTGAGGAGAGACCCATTAAGATTCTCGAGTTTGCCAGCCGAGTTACTCGCATCAGAGTCATCAAGTTTTGCAAGGTTCAATGGAGTCACCATACCGAGTAGGAAGCTACCTGGGAGCCTGAAGAAGACCTCCACAAGGACCACCCACACCTTTTTGCTGACTAACCCGAATCTCGAGGGCGAGATTCATCTTAAGGGGGTAGATTTGTAACATCCCAATTTCCAATTTGGATGTTATTCATAGATCATTCATATGCATCCATGATTTATGCATTTTATTGCTTTTGTTTTGGTTGCATTTTGATCCAAGAGACCTTAAGCAACTCAAGGACCAATTTGAGAGAGCTGGGGGTTCCACAAAAATCCATTATTTATTTATCCAAATTTGGTAAATTGGAGTATCCGTTGCATCTGGGTTATGCAGTATCTGTTGCAATGGGAGGCGGGTGACAACGGTGATCTCGTGCGCTTGGAAGTAATGACGCAACTTCCTCGAGGCCATAAGGAGGCCGAAGAGCAATTTTTGCACACCTGAGTACCTCGACCTAGCCCCCTGCAAGTGGGAGTTGACAAAGTAAACTGGGTGCTGCACCATTCTTCTTCTGCACCACTTCACCTAGTCGCGTGGGACCTGTTGCTCTGGTGTTAGCCTTTGCTGGGGACTCAGTCTTGCCGGGACCGAGCCCTGTCGGGGAGGGTTCTAGCTCACTATCCGTTGATTCTGCCATTGCTGCTGCCTCTTCGTCGACCTCTCTCTGTTCCACCAGTGCGGCGCTAACCACCTGATTCGTTGCCGCTAGGTACATCAGCAACGGTTCTTGTGGTTTAGGCGCTACCAACACTGGGGTAGAGGAGAGGTATTTCTTCAAATCCTGCAGCACTGCCTTGGCCTCTGGGGTCCACTCCATTGGGCCCACCTTCTTCAAGATCTTGAAAAAGGGAAGGGCACCCTCCGCGGACTTGGAGATGAATCTGCTCATGGCGGCAACGCAGCCAGTGAGCCAACGCACGTCTTTGATCCACTTAGGTGCCTCAATTTGCTCGATGGCTTTGATCTTGTCTACTTTTGCCTCAATCCCGCGCTGCGACATAAAGAACCCGAGAAGCTTGCCGGACAGGACACCGAAGACACACTTCTCAGGGTTCAACTTGAGGTTGATCTTATGGAGCTTTGCAAATGTTTCCTCCAGATCTTGCATAAGTGTTGCTTTGTCCTTGGTTTTCACCACTATGTCATCCATATAAGCTTCCATATTTCTATGTAGCCGGGGCTCAAAACCAATTTGGACTGCTCTTGCAAAGGTCGAGCCAGCACTCTTCAACCCAAAAGGCATCCGTAAAAAGCAATACGTACCACATGGAGTGATGAATGCCGTCTTCTCCTTGTCTTCTCTTGTCATAAAGATCTGATAGTACCCTGTGTAGGCGTCGAGGAATGGTAGCTGGTCACACCCGGCCATCGAGTCAACAATCTGGTCGATGTGCGGTAACGGGAAGAGATCCTTTGAACAAGCTTTATTGATGTCTGTGTAATCAATACACAGTATCCACTTCCCGTTTGCCTTGCGCACCACTACCGGGTTGGCCAACCATGTCGGATGGAGGACCCCCCTTACCAAGCATGCCGCCTCTAGTTTTCTGATCTCCTCCATGATGAACTCCTGCCTCTCCAGAGCTTGCTTCCTGACCTTCTGCTTGACGGGTCGTGCATTAGGACAGATAGCAAGATGGTGCTGAATCACTTCCCTAGGAACGCCGGGGATGTCGGATGCTTGCCATGTAAACACATCGACATTCGCCCGCAGGAAAGTGACGAGCTTTTTCCTATTTGCCATCGAGGGTGGAGCTTATGGTAAAAGCCCCTCCCATGTCGTCCTCCTTAACGGGCACCTTCTTGGTCTCTGGTGATGCAGCTCTGGACTTCTTGCTCTTGCCGGTGGAGCTGTCTGGCATGTCCTCGATGGGAGCGCAACACCCCGAGGAGGTGCGCTTCTCGGAGTGGGTACGAGGAGTCTCGCCGGTCTTCCTTCCTCCCGGGGCTTCAACGGCAGGAGCAGGTGCCTTGGCGGCAGCCGCTGCAACCGCTTCCCAGTAGAGTTAGTCAGCGCAAATCAACGCATCTTTGTTGTCGGAGGGTACGGTGATGATTTTCATTGGCCCGGGCATCTTCAATGTGTTGTATGCATAGTGAGATGCCGCCATTTACTTGGCCAGTGCCAGGCGACCGAGGATCCCGTTGTAAGGCAAGGGGATCTCGGCTACATGAAAGACAATCCTCTCCGTCCTGTAGTTTAACTCGCCTCCGAACGTCACGGGCAGCGTGACTTTTCCCTTCGGCTGGCTCCACCCTGGATTGACCCCCTGGAACATGCCCGTCTACTCGAGGTATCCGTACGGCCGGACTATATACTTTGTCCGGACTGTTGGAGCGTGAAGATACAAGACTCAAGACTCCGTCCCGTGTCCGGATGGGACTCTCCTTTGCGTGGAAGACAAGCTTGGCGATCCGGATATTATATTTCCTTCTTTGTAACCAACTCCGTGTAAACCCTAGCCCTCTCTGCTGTCTATATAAACCGGAGAGTTTGGTCCTTAGAGGGACGATCACAATCATAATCATCATAGGCTAGCTTCTAGGGTTTAGCCTCTATGATCTCGTGGTAGATCTACTCTTGTACTACTCATATCATCAATATCAATCAAGCAGGA
Source organism: Triticum dicoccoides (assembly GCF_002162155.2). NCBI lineage: Eukaryota > Viridiplantae > Streptophyta > Magnoliopsida > Poales > Poaceae > Triticum > Triticum dicoccoides. The sequence continues at coordinate 289,137,091 of NC_041381.1, read as the reverse complement.
AGTAGGGTTTTACCTCCATCGAGAGGGCCCGAACCTGGGTAAACATTGTGTTCCTTGCCTCCTGTTACCATCAGCCTAAGATGCACAGATCGGGACCCCCTACCCGAGATCCGCCAGTTTTGACACCGACATTGGTGCTTTCATTGAGAGTTCCTCTGTGTCGTCGCTGCAAGGCTCGATGTCTCCTTCAATCATCATCAATAACACGGTCCAGGGTGAGACTTTTCTCCCCGGACAGATCTTCGTGTTCGGCGGCTTCGCACTACGGGCCAATTCGCTTGGCCAACTGGAGCAGATCAACAGCTACGCCCCTGGCCACCAGGTCATGTTCGGAAACCTGAACTACACGGCCGATATCCGCGGAGACTTGATCTTCAACAGGTTCGGGCCTGCGCCAGGAGCGCCGGGCAATCACGATGAGCATGGCCTAGACCTGCTGTCGGACAATGCTCGGGATATCACCCCTGTAGTGGCCCCGGACCTAAATCCGAAGCAGACTGCGTTGCCCAAGGACGGGTGGATGGACCCCGCCCCGCGGGCCGCACACTCATCGGCGGTACAGCCGAACATAGGCCTCACCCCTAAAGAAGCCTGTGACGCCGGACCCCCAGACTCGTATCCAGCTGTGGGTTCCAGTCCGTGCGCTCCCGAGCCCGTCGAGCCTGGTTGGGCTCCGGTAATGGAGTTCACCGCTGCGGATATCTTCCAGCACTCGCCCCTTGGCGACATGCTGAACTCGCTAAAGTCTCTCTCTTTGTCAGGAGACTCATGGCCAAACTATGTCCAGCTCGAGTGGGAAGCAGGCGACGAAGGAACTCGTTGCCCACCCACCACCCACTTCATAGCCTCTGTGGACAACGTATCAGACATGCTCGACTTCGACTCTGATGATATCGACAGTATGGACGTCGGTGCAAGAGACGATTCAGAATCACTAGGGCACTGGACTGCCACCTCGTCATACGATATATACATGGTGGATACTCCTAAGGAGGACGACAGCGACAATCTGGAAGATAAAACCCTCGGGCAAAAGCCAAAAACGACGGCACAGATGCCGCTCCAAGTCCAGCAACAGTAAAAATAGCGACAAGAGCGCCAGAAAAATTGACACCCCAGTCAACTCGGAAGGCAACAACGACCACATGGACCCAACAATGCAGCAGGATGAGCCAGGTCACGCCGAACACAGCTCGGAGCAGACACCCGATCACAATGATCCCGAGGGACGAATTCATCAAACCGCCCCGAGACAAGAACACAGTCTGGACGATGATGCATTCATCATCCCGGAACACGCTTGGAACGAGATAACCTCCACAGAAGGCTTATGGCCACTGCGAGAAGTCTAAAGAAGCAGAAGCAACGGCTAAAGGCCGCACAGGAAACGCTCAATCACAGATGGAATAAAGTGCTAGACACTGAAGAAAAGTACGGCGACGATCGCCATACAAAGAGCTATCCAAAACGCAAGCTGCTGCCAGAATTCGACGACGAGGCCGTTCCACCAAAGAACAACACGGCCAGGAGGCCGGACAAACCACTTCATAACCGCACCAGAGCAGCTACCGACGCCGCACACGATTTACGTGAGCTCCTGGATAAGAGGGCCGGCGCGGCTAGGTCCATCTATGGATCTAAAAGACACAGCCCGGCGCAGGACTATGGTCACCAAAAAGATCATACCAATCAGATACCAGTTCGGAATCAACACCGGACACAACAACAGCCGACGGCATGCCACAACACGTCCTGACACAGAGAGGCTACTCACCCCCTGTGCTTCACCGAAGAAGTACTGGACCACGAATTTCCATAGGGTTTTAAACCTGTGAACATAGAGGCATACGGCGGAACGACAGACCCAGGGGTCTAGATCGAGGATTTTATCCTGCATATACACACGGCTCATGGGGACGACCTCCACGCCATCAAATACCTTCCCCTCAAGTTGAAGGGGCCAGCTCGACACTGGTTGAAAAGCCTCCCCGAAAATTCAATTGGAAGTTGGGAGGAACTCAAGCACGCTTTCAGGGCCAATTTTCAAGGGAATTATGTCTGGCCTCCAGATGCGGACGATTTAAGTCACATAATACAACAGCCCGGAGAGTCCGCCCGCAAGCTTTGGAACAGATTCCTCACTAAGAAGAATCAAATTGTCGATTGTCCGGATGCCGAAGCCTTAGCGGCCTTCTTACACAGCATCCATGACGAGTGGCTTGCCAGACACCTCGGCCAAGAAAAGCCGAGGATAATGGCAGCCTTAACAAGCCTTATGACCCGCTTTTGCGCGGGCGAAGATAGCTGGTTGGCCCGTAAAGGCACCAGCGACCCAAGCACATCAGAAATAAGGGATGGCAACAGGAAGCCACAGTGCAATAGAAACAAACGTCAAAACAAGGAAGAGAGCCCGGACAACACAATGGTCAATGCCGGATTCAGGGGCTCTCGACCCGGTCAGCAAAAGAAGCCATTTAAAGGCAGCAAAGAGGGACCGTCCGGTCTGAACAGAGTCCTAGACAGACTGTGTCAAATTCATGGCATCCCCGACAAACCTGCGAACCACACTCACAGAGAATGTTGGGTCTTCAAGCAGGCCGGCAAATTAAACGCCGAACACAAGGGAAGGGAAACACCAAGTGAAGTGGAGGATGAGCCTCGCCAGCCGAACACCGGGGGACAGAAAAAATTCCCACCAGAGGTAAAAACAATGAACATGATCCACACGACTCACACATCCATGAGAAGGCACGAATGCGCGCTCAGAGACGCATACGCTATAGAGCCCATCATACCCACACCTAACCACTGGTCGGCTTGTCCGATCAGTTTCGATCACACGGACTGCCTGACTAGTATTCGGCGTGGAGGATCGGATGCCTTGGTGCTCGACCCAATAATCGACGGATACCATCTTACTGACGTCCTCATGGACGGTGGCAGTAGTCTCAATTTGATATACCAGGACACTGTCCGCAGGATAAGGATAGACTCATCCAGAATCAACCAAAGCAACACCACCTTTGAAGGGGTGATACCAGGCGTTGAAGCCTATGGCAGGGGCTCCCTAGTACTGGAGGTAACATTCGGCTCCCCAGGCAACTCCAGAAGCGAAGAACTACTCTTCACCATCGCACCCTTCCAGAGCGGCTATCACGCATTGCTTGGGAGAACGGCCTTTGCCTGCTTCAACGCAGTACCGCATTATGCCTAGCTCACACTCAAGTTGCCCAGACCATGAGGCGTCATCACTGTTAACGGAAATACAGAGCGCTCTTCACGCGCGGAGGAATACGCGACAGCTCCATCGGCCGGATTCTAAGCGGCCTCCAATACCAGAAAGCATGACTGGTCGTTAAGACCACGGACACGGTTAGACGAGTCCGGCAGCCCGGATAAAACTGGTCCAGGGCGCCATGTACGTAATCCCATAGAGGACACCAGGGGATTTAGATATTTAATACAGCCCCACTCTTGGCTTGACCTTATTAGCAGGCCAACGTCTTACACTTTTACTATCCACCGCATGCTTACGTTATACTCTTCTACACGAGTTTTTCTTTTTTACAGAGACAACTCGTGTGATACCCTTCCAGGAAATGGCACAATGGAGACAAAGGCGCAGACGTGCAGTAGGGCCCCGCTCACAGGTTTCTCTTTAGATTAAGCCCCTGTGTAAACCTGTTATTGTCTCTTGTTGTTTTCACATCCCATGGGTACTATACCCACAGAGGTTGCTGCCGTTATTGGCATTTCGCCATGACAGATTAATGCATGTACCTGGAACTATAGGGTTCATAAAGAAAGGGCACTCTTCAGCCCATTTTATGTTGCAAAGTCTGAATACCTTCGGGAGTGTTCGGCGTAACGAGTTTGGCCTTATATGCATCAGCTCTGAATCATGTCTTTTGTCAAATGTTGGGTTTGCCTGGCTCCTGGGTTTTCCACCTTACGTTCCATTCTTATCGGCTAAGGCGGCCAAAGGAGAACTACTGCGATTGTGCCCTGGTTATTCCGGATGAGCACCTCAGTAGAGAAAGCCGAAAACTGACTGTCATGATACAGCGAGAGACTGTTCAACCACTCAAAGACTTACTAGAATCTTTAGGATTCCTCCGCATTAACGAAGGACCGTTTCCCGGTCATGTACACACGTGCCCGTATTCGGATACACGCGAGGGTACCAGGGGCTACATAGTAGCCCCACCGTTAAACTCCCATGGCTAAGCGAAAGTGTTACAGCTATATAGTCCGGTTGCCTAGTTTGACATGCGATCACCTCCTTAATGCACCAAGACGTTGGATCAAGTGTGGTTACGCATATTTTTCGCGAACACCCCCGCATTGTACGCGTGGGGGCTGAAGCCAACGACTGCTAACTTTCAGATTACACATATACATAAAAACGGCCGCACATGAGACATAATAATACTTTTGGGCAAAAAGTATAAATATAGCGTTGTAATTAAAATAACATTATTTTTAAAATGACATGATTTGTCACTCGAATAAGACATTCTTCGAGCACTGCACCTTTATTAAGCGGGCACCTTCTATTACCTGCTCCAAGTAATGCTCGGCCGGATCCTGGCCTCCCACCGGATTCTGGGTCACAATGATGGTGGCCTTCATATTCGTCCAATATCCTTTAACACGGGCAAGTGCCATCCGTGCACCCTCTATACACGCCGACCTCCTCATAGCATCGATCTGAGATACGGCACCGAGGAATTGTTGCACCAAACCAAAGTAACTGTCCGGCTTATGCCCCTTTGGCCAAAGATGGTCTATTGCAGAACGCATTGCAAGCCCGGACAGCCTATGAAGCTCCGCCACAGCAGCCATCTTCTCACTCAATGGCAACGGGCGCGCGGGGGCATTGAATTGCGACCAGAACAGCTTCTCCACTTCTTTATCACCTTGATCCTCAAAAAACTTGGCCGCATCAGCCGTACTCTTCGCCAAGTCCGCATACGCATCTGCAGGACTCCAGCGTCGATCCAGGGGAGCATACTTCGGATCCAAAAACTTCATCCGCAATAGGTAGGGGATTCTAGCCATGATTTTTCTGGCCTGTCGAAGCTCCTCCCACACATCCCTGATTTCGGTCCGCATCTCCTTGGCCGCGTTAAGTGCCTTGTTCAGGTCAGCCGAATTAACCTGATTCTCCTTTTCCAGTAGCTCATATCGGTCGGTGGCATTTTTCAGCTCCACAGCCATTTCGGCTATCTTGTCTTCGCTTCGGCGATGAGCAGCCTGTTCGGCTCTCAAATCTTCGGTCGCCTTTAGGGAAGCCGCATTGCTAGCCCGAGCTTGTTCCTTGGCCTGGGCAAGTTCTGCCCTCAGGGCTTCCACGGCAGCAACACCGTCTGCAGTCCACGAATATTGCATTAATATTATGCTCCTCTCAATTTTTTCCTATACAACATAATAAGGAAAGCAGAGCACATACCTTGTGACTCGTTCAGCCGCTCGTTCACCAGCGTGATATCGGCATCAATAGCTCCAATCTGCCTCCTTAGTTCGGCAACTTCAACATACTGGTCGGCTGCCGGATCCTTACACACCTGCGCATATATACAGTGCAACCATTACCTACACAATATGATCCTCCGTTTGCCGCCTAGGGCGGGCAACCACAGTCTCAGGGGCTACTATCCATATGGAGCACACCTAGCGTGTGCCTCACGGCCAAAAAATTATGTACTTTTAATTACATACCTCAACGCCTCTTAGCAGGCTCGTAAATGCTTCATTCAAACCGCTTGTGGCAGATGGAATCTTCTTGAGCACAGTGATCATTAATGAGCGGTGCTCCTCCGAGAGTGCGGCTCATTCCAGAAGGCCCGTCAGTATGTCCGTTCGGATACTGAACTGTGTCGGACCCCTCTCATCGCCCCCCTTGGGAGCCGAGCGCTTCGGGCTCAGGGCGGCTGAAGATTAGCTTCTGACTTCGGCAGATCCGGACTCCTCCGTGACAACGCCTTGGGGTCGCCCGCCTCATGAGGCGGAGAGGTTGGTGGGGTCTCACTCTCCATCATCTCCGGAGGGAGATCCCCCGAAGACGAACTCTGTCGAGAAGAGCTGCTAGCCGGACTGCAAAAAATGGATCCTAGTTATTGTTCTCAGAGAAATGCAGTACCTTCGAATTTGCGATTAACTCATGGCTCGGTTGAGGGCTAGCCCGTTGGCGGGCCAGACGCGGTGAGGGCGCCCTTCGGGGCAGGGTCCCCGGGAGACGCTTTCTTCCCCTGCTTGGGCACCTCCGTCTCCAAGTCTTCGGAGGCGGCCCTCTTCTTCCCGCGCGGGGAGGAGGCTTTAGACTCCCCTCCCCGGCTATCCTCCTCTAGGGAGGTAGCAATTCCCCCGGTTTGGATGTGCAATGTGTGAAGTTCGGCTTCTCTGTTCTTCCCTTCGTCTTTCCCTGAGGGCATTTTGCTAAGCACCCGGCCAAGCATCTTGGCTATGGTAGGACTAGGCGAGCCTTCGGGAAGTGGCACCGGACACCTGTTTCTCTCCGCCTTGCTGAGCCACTCCTGGCCACGGAGGATTTTTAGAATAATGATTATGACAAATATAAACAAAGTGTCCGGTTTCGGGGTTACTTACTTTGGTATCTAGGCGATTGTAGCTTAGGCCCGCATCCTCGGTGGTGCCCGGACACTTTACTTGTGGTCCAAAGAATAATTTACACATCCCTTCGAGCTCAGGCCGAAGAAATGCAGAATAGTCCGCGGACCCTCTGGATTGAACTCCCACATCCGGAGAGGCAGGCGTTTGCACGGCAACATTCGTCGGATTAGCATTGCCTGAATTATGCTGACAAGGTTAATGTCCCTCTGAAGAAGCTCCCGGATGCGGCTCTGCAGTGTTGGTACATCGCTAGCCGACCCCCAATCCCATCCTACGTTGGTCCATGACGCCAGTTGCGACGGAGGGCCCGAGCGGAAGTCAGGGGCAGCCACCCACTTTGTGCCTCTGGGAGCCGTGACGTAAAACCACCTCCGCTGCCATAAATCGGATACCTCCGGGAAAGAACCCTCTGGCCATGGGGCATCGGTGTTCCTGCTTATTATAGCACCTCCGCATTCCGCATGTCGCCCCTCGATCATCTTCGGCTTTACATTGAAGGTCTTGAGCCATAACTGAAGTGTGGAGTGACATGGAGAAAAGCCTCACACATAATGATGAACGACGAGATATGGAGGATAGCGTCCGGAGCTAGATCGTGAAAATCTAACTCGTAATAGAACATGAGCCCCCTCACAAAGGGATCAAGGGTGAGGCCCAAGCCGCGGAGGAAGTGGGGAACAAATACGACGCTCTCATTAGGCTCGGGAGTTGGGATGACCTGCCCTGGAGCAGGAAGCCTGTGCTGGATGTCGGCAGTCAAATACCCGACCTCCCTAAGCCTCACAATATCCTCCTCTTTGACCAAGGAGGCCATCCACCGGCCTTGAAGGTTGGATCCGGAAATATTGAAGGATCTGGGGTGTTTAAGTTTGGGTCTCGGGTTTTAGAACTCGAGATACGAAAGGGTGCAAGGGTGGTGGAAAAGAGGTATAGGCCTCGGCCCCTTTATAAAGGGGGTGAATATCAAGAGTCCACAGCGTGACCGCTCGAGACTTATCTAAAAACACGGAGTCATACCAACAGTCGTCGTGGGGTTGCGCATACCCGTATTGATGGAAGATCCCGCAATAAGGGGAACACGATCTCTGCTTTGGAAGGGCGTGCCAATAAAACCGCCTCGCAACACGTGTCGAAGTGGGCTAAGAAAAACCGGTTCGTGTTGGGCTGGGCCACGATGCAGGAGCACGACGAACCAAAAGTCGCCAGCAGAGCACATTTATGCTATGCTCTCTATGGCGGTATGTGAAGATCATCTTGTAGACCCGGACATGGTTCAGGTGTTCGATGATTACTATTCGGAGATGGAACCCGCCTTGCAATGCCGAAGATAAAACTGCATGCCGGACTCATCGTCATTGAAGCCTGGTTCAGGGGCTACTGAGGGATTCCTGGATTAGGGGGTATCCGAATGGCCGGACTATATACTTTGTCCGGACTGTTGGAGCGTGAAGATACAAGACTCAAGACTCTGTCCCGTGTCCGGATGGGACTCTCCTTTGCGTGGAAGACAAGCTTGGCGATCCGGATATTATATTTCCTTCTTTGTAACCGACTCCGTGTAAACCCTAGCCCTCTCCCGTGTCTATATAAACCGGAGAGTTTGGACCTTAGAGGGACGATCACAATTATAATCATCATAGGCTAGCTTCTAGGGTTTAGCCTCTACGATCTCGTGTTAGATCTACTCTTGTACTACTCATATCATCAATATCAATCAAGCAGGAAGTAGAGTTTTACCTCCATCACGAGGGCCCGAACCTGGTAAACATTGTGTCCCTTGCCTCCTGTTACCATCAGCCTAAGACGCACAGATCGGGACCCCCTACCCGAGATCCGCCGGTTTTGACACCGACACTGAAGAAAAGTACGGCGACGATCGCCATACAAAGAGCTATCCAAAATGCAAGCTGCTGCCAGAATTCGATGACGAGGCCGTTCCACGAAAGAGCAACACGGCCAGGAGGCCGGACAAACCACTTCATAACCGCAACAGAGCAGCTACCGACACCGCACACGATTTACGTGAGCTCCTAGATAAGAAGGCCGGCGTGGATAGGTCCATCTACGGATCTAAAAGACACACCCCAGCGCAGGACTATGGTCACCAAAAAGATCATACCAATCGGATACCAGTTCGGAATCAACACCGGACACAACAACAGCCGATGGCATGCCACAGCACGTCCAGACACAGAGGGGCTGCTCACCCCCTGTGCTTCACCCAAGAAGTACTGGACCACGAATTTCCACAGGGTTTTAAACCTGTGAACATAGAGGCATACGACGGAACGACAGACCCAGGGGTCTGGATCAAGGATTTTATCCTGCATATACACATGGCTCGTGAGGATGACCTCCACGCCATCACATACCTTCCCCTCAAGTTGAAGGGGCCAGCTCGACACTGGTTGAAAAGCCTCCCCAAAAATTCAATTGGAAGTTGGGAGGAACTCAAGGACGCTTTCAGGGCCAATTTTCAAGGGACTTAGGTCCGGCCTCCGGATGCGGATGATTTAAGTCACATAATACAACAGCCCGGAGAGTCCGCCCGCAAGCTTTGGAACAGATTCCTCACTAAGAAGAATCAAATTGTCGATTGTCCGGATGCCGAAGCCTTAGCGGCCTTCAAACACAGCATCCGCGACGAGTGGCTCGCCAGACACCTCAGCCAAGAAAAGCCGAGGACAATGGCAGCCTTAACAAGCCTTATGACCCGCTTTTGCACGGGCGAAGATAGCTGGTTGGCCCGTAAAGGCACCAGCGACCCAAGCACATCAGAAATAAGGGATGGAAACGGGAAGCCACGATGCAATAAAAACAAATGTCAAAACAAGGAAGACAGCCCGGACAACACAACGGTCAACGCCAGATTCAGGGGCTCTCGACCCGGTCAGCAGAAGAAGCCATTTAAAGGCAGCAAAGAGGGATCGTCCGGTCTGAACAGAGTCCTGGACGAACTGTGCCAAATTCATGGCACCCCCAACAAACCTGCGAACCACACTCACAGAGAATGCTGGGTGCTACATCTTGAGCTTGCGTTGGTTTTCCTCAAAGAGGAGAGGGTGATGCAACGATAGTAGCAAAAGTATTTCCCTCAGTTTTTGAAAACTAAGGTATCGATCCAGTAGGAGGCTCCTCAAAACTGAGAACTCGCAACCAACGCAATAAAGGGGTTGTCAATCCCTTCACGGCCACTTGCGAAAGTGACATCTAATAAAGATAGTAAGATAAGATAAATATATTTTTGGTATTTTATAATATAGATGCAAAAAGTAAAGATGCAAATAAAAGTAGATTGAAAGCAAATATGATAAGAGATAGATCCGGGGGCCATAGGTTTCACTAGTAGCTTCTCTCAAGATAGCATAAGTCTTACGGTGCGCGAACAAATTACTGTCGAGCAATTGATAGAAAAGCGCATAGTTATGAGATTATCTAGGCATGATCATGTATATAGGCATCACGTCCATAACAAGTAGACCGACTCCTGCCTGCATCTACTACTATTACTCCACACATCGACCGACTCCTGCCTGCATCTAGAGTATTAAGTTCATAAGAACAGAGTAACGCATTAAGCAAGATGACATGATGTAGAGGGATAAACTCAAGCAATATGATATAAACCCCATCTTGTTATCCTTGATGGCAACAATACAATACGTGCCTTGTAACCCTTTCTGTCACTGGGTAAGGACACCGCAAAGTTGAACCCAAAGCTAAGCACTTCTCCCATGGCAAGAAAGATCAATCTAGTAGGCCAAACCAAACTGATAATTCGAAGAGACTTGCAAAGATAACTCAATCATACATAAAAGAATTCACAGAAGATTCAAATATTATTCATAGATAAACTTGATCATAAACCCACAATTCATCGGATCTCGACAAACACACCGAAAAAAGAGTTTACATCGAATAGATCTCCACAAGAGAGGGGGAGAACATTGTATTGAGATCCAAAAAGAGAGAAGAAGCCATCTAGCTAATAACTATGGACCCGTAGGTCTGTGGTAAACTACTCACAACTCATCGGAGGGGCAAGGATGTTGGTGTAGAAGCCCTCCGTGGTCGATTCCCCCTCCGACAGAGTGCCGGCGAAGGCTCCAAGATGAGATCTCGCGGATACACAAGGTGACGGTGGTGGAAATTGTGTTTCGTCTTGATCCTGGATGTTTTCGGGGTACGTAGGTATATATAGGAGGAAGAAGTACGTCGGTGGCCGCCCGAGGGGCCCACGAGGCAGGGGGGCGCGCCCTACAGGGGGGGCTCCTATCTCATGGGAGCCTCGGCTGCTTCTTGACTTGCACTCCAAGTCCTCTGGATCACGTTTGTTCCAAAAATCACACTCCCGAAGGTTTCATTCTGTTTGGACTCCGTTTGATATTCCTTTTCTTCGAAATACTGAAATAGGCAAAAAAACAGCAATATGGGCTGGGCCTCCGGTTAGTAGGTTAGTCCCAAAAATGATATAAATGTGTAAAATAAAGCCCATAAACATCCAAAAGGGGTAATATAATAGCATGGAACAATAAAAAATTATAGATACGTTGGAGACGTATCAAGCATCCCCAAGCTTAATTCATGCTCGTCCTCGAGTAGGTAAATGATAAAAAGAGAATTTTTGATGTGGAATTCTACCTTGCATAATTCATAATGTAATTTTCTTTATCGTGGCATGAATGTTCAGATTCAAATGATTCAAAATAAAAGTTCATATTGATAAAAGAAATAGTAACACTTCAAGCATACTAATCAAAGTAATCATGTCTTCTCAAAATAACATGGCAAAAGAAAGTTCATCCCTACAAAATCATATAGTTAGGCTATGCTTCATTTTTCGTCACACAAAGATGTTCCCAACTTCTATACCCCCGATGGAAAGCCAAGCAATTGTTTCATACTTAAATAATCTCAAACTTTTTTAACCTTCATGCAATACATGAGCGTGAGCCATGGATATAGCACTATGGGTGGAATAGAATAGGATGATGGGGATTGTGTGGAGAAGACAAAAAAGGAGAAAGTCTCACATTGACGAGGATAATCAACGGGCGATGGAGATGCCCATCAATTGATGTCAACATGAGGAGTAGGGATTGTCATGCAATGGATGCACTAGAGCTATAAATGAATGCTCAACAAGAGAAAACTAGTGGGTTTGCATCCATCTTGCTTGCTCACGAAGACCTAGGGCATTTGAGGAAGCCCATCGTAAGAATATACAAGCCAAGTTCTATAATGAAAAATCCCCACTAGTATGAAAAAAGACAACTTATGATACTCACTATATGAAAAACATGGTGCTACTTTGAAGCACAATATATGAGACTCACTACATGAATAACAAGGTGCTACTTTGAAGCACAAGTGTGGAAAAAGAGATAGTAGCATTGCCCCTTTTTATTTATTTTCTTTTTTCTTCGCTTTTTTTCTTTTTTTTTCTTTTGGGCCTTTCTTCTTTTTTTTCTTTTTGTCCTTTCTTCCCTTTTTTCTTTTTTTATTTGGGCAAAGCTCTAATAATGATGATCATCACACTTCTATTGATTACAACATATGAATTACAACTCGAAACTAGGACAACATATGACTCTATATGAATGCCTCCAGCAGTGTACCGGGATGGTGCAATGAATCAAGAGTGACATGTATGAAAAATAATGCATGGTGGCTTTGCCACAAATACGATGTCAACTACATGATCATGCAATGGCAATATGACAAAAGTAAAGTATGTCATGATGATGATGAATGGAACGGTGGAAAGTTGCATGGCAATATATCTCAGAATGGCTATGGAAATGCCATAATAGTTAGGTATGGTGGCTGTTTTGAGGAAGATATAAGGAGGTTTATGTGTGATAGAGCGTATCGTATCACAGGGTTTGGATGCACCGGCGAAGTTTGCACCAACTCTCAAGGTGAGAAAGGGCAATGCACGGTACCGAAGAGGCTAGCAAAGGCGGAAAGTTAAAAGTGCGTATAATCCATGGACTCAATATTAGTCAAAAGAACTCATATACTTATTGCAAAAATTTAGAAGTCATCAAAAATCAAGTAACGCGCATGCTCCTAGGGGGATAGATTGGTAGGAAAAGACCATCGCTCGTCCCCGACCGCCACTCATAAGGATGCACAAGCCAGGTACACTTCATGTTTCAAATTTGGTACACAACTTTAACCATACGTGCATGCTACGGGACTTGCTAACTTCAACACAATCATTCTTTAAATTCATAATCACCCAACTAGCATGACTTTAATATCACTACCTCCATATCTCAAAACAATTATCAAGTATCAAGTTGATCGTAGCATCCAATTCACTTCCTATGATATTTTTTATTATACCCAACTTGGATGCCTACCATTCTAGAACCAACTTTATGACCATAGCAAATACCATGCTGTTCTAAAAGATATAAGTGAAGCACTAGAGCAAAAACTATCAAGCTCAAAAGATATAAGTGAAGCACATAGAGTATTCTAGCAAATTCTAATCAAATAGGATTCTCTCAAAAGGTGTGTACAGCAAGGATGATTGTGGTAAACTAACAAGCAAAGACTAATATAATACACGACGCTCCAAGCAAAACACATATCATGTGGCGAATAAAAATATAGCTCCAAGTAAAGTTACCAATGAACGAAGATGAAAGAGGGGATGCCTTCCCGGGGCATCCCCAAGATTAGGCTTTTGGCTATCCTTGAATATCTTGGGGTGCCATGGGCATCCCCAAGCTTAGGCTCTTACCACCCTTTATTCCATAGTACATAAAAGCTTTACCCAAAACTTGAAAACTTCACAACACAAAACTCAACAGGAGATCTCATAAGCTCCGTTAGTGAAAGAAAACAAAACCACCACATAAGGTACTGCAAACTCATTATTTATTTATTTTGGTGTTAAACCTACTGTAATCCAATTTCTCTAAGGTTTATAAACTATTTTACTAGCGATAGATGCATCAAAATAAGCAAACAACACACGAAAAACAGAATCTGTCAAAAATAGAACAGTCTGTAGCAATCTGTAACTAACGCAAACTTCTGGAACTTTAAAAATCCTACAAAAATAGGAAGTCCTGGACAATTTGTTCATTGAACAGAAGCAAAAAGAATCAATGCAAAATCACGTTCCTGTGATTTAAAAAAATTATATTCGTGCGTGCAAAGTTTCTGTTTTTCAGCAGAATCAAATCAACTATCATCATAGGTTATCCTATAGGTTTTACTTGGCACAAACACTAATTAAAAGATAAGAACACATCTAAACAGAAGGTAGATGCAAGATTTATTACTAAAGAGGAGAAAAACAAAGAACATAAAGAAAATTGGGCTGCCTCCCAACTAGCGCTATCGTTTAACGCCCCTAGCTAGGCATAAAAGCGAAGATAGATCTAACGAGTGCCATCTTTGGCACTAAAGTCATCAATAGAGCGCTTGTTATTTCTAGGGATTTCTCCCTTTTTAATAATAGCTAAACCTTTAGGCAAAAATTCAAGAAATTCATTGGTAGCAAAATATTCCTTAACGATAGAGAGACAATTGGGATGAACACTTATGGATTTGAGATCCGCGTCTCCCTTACTAGAAGATTCACCCTTATTTTTAGGAACATAAATAAACTTGGCAGTTTTAGTAGGGGGTTTTGGAGTGTTTTTCATGGGGGAAAACGCGGAACCTAAGTTTGTAATGATATCCTCAAGTTTACCAATTCTAGCAGAGTCTAGATCTAATTTTTCATTGACTATAGGTTCTTTTTCTTTAAGATTTTTCAAAGCAACTCCAACCCTAGATCCACATTGGGTGATGTGATTATGAATCTTTTTATACAAATTTTCAATCGACTCAACAGTGGCAATTTTATTTTCAATAATATCAAGCCGTTGCATCACATGTTCTAAAGTTAAAACTGTTCCATTAACCAAAAGAGGAGGTGGGCCAAACAAATCTAACATAGCATTATAAGCATCAAACATATGGCTACTCATAAAATCACCTCCAGTAGAAATATCAAGAACACATCTATTCCAAGGAGTAATGCCTACATAAAAATTGCGGAGAAGAACGGAAGTAGCAAGTTTTCTAGTGGCTTTATATTGGGCATTGCAAATTCTATGCCAAGCATTTTTTTAAACTTTCTCTTTCCCTTTGCTTAAAATTGAGAATTTCTTGTTCGGGAGTGAGAATAAGGATAGGAGGACTTGCCATAACGACAAGGCAAACGACCTAACACATGGCAAACAGACAAAAGGCAAGCGAAAAGAGAGGAGGAGATTGGGAAAGAGAGGGCGAATAAAACGGCAAGAGTGAAGTGGGGGCGAGGAAAACGAGAGGCAAATGGAAAATAATGTAAATGCGAGGGAGATGGGTTTGTGACGGGTACTTGGTATGTCTTGACTTGAGCAAAGACCACCCCGGCAACGGCGCCAGAAATCCTTCTTGCTACGTCTTGAGCTTATGTTGGTTTTCCTCGAAGAGGAGAGGGTGATGCAGCGATAGTAGCGTAAGTATTTCCCTCAGTTTTTGAGAACCAAGGTATCAATCCAGTAGGAGGCTCCTCAAAAGTCCCACGCACCTACACAAACAAACTGAGAACTCGCAACCAACGCAATAACAGGGTTGTCAATCCCTTCACGGCCACTTGCGAAAGTGAGATCTAATAAAGATAGTAAGATAAGATAAATATATTTTTGGTATTTTATAATATAGATGCAAAAAGTAAAGATGCAAATAAAAGTAGATTGAAAGCAAATATGATAAGAGATAGATCCGGGGGCCATAGGTTTCACTAGTAGCTTCTCTCAAGATAGCATAAGTCTTACGGTGGGCGAACAAATTACTGTTGAGCAATTGATAGAAAAGCGCATAGTTATGAGATTATCTAGGCATGATCATGTATATAGGCATCACGTCCATAACAAGTAGACCGACTCCTGCCTGCATCTACTACTATTACTCCACACATCGACCGACTCCTGCCTGCATCTAGAGTATTAAGTTCATAAGAACAGAGTAACGCATTAAGCAAGATGACATGATGTAGAGGGATAAACTCAAGCAATATGATATAAACCCCATCTTGTTATCCTTGATGGCAACAATACAATACGTGCCTTGTAACCCTTTCTGTCACTGGGTAAGGACACCGCAAAATTGAACCCAAAGCTAAGCACTTCTCCCATGGCAAGAAAGATCAATCTAGTAGGCCAAACCAAACTGATAATTCGAAGAGACTTGCAAAGATAACTCAATCATACATAAAAGAATTCACAGAAGATTCAAATATTATTCATAGATAAACTTGATCATAAACCCACAATTCATCGGATCTCGACAAACACACCGCAAAAAGAGTTTACATCGAATAGATCTCCACAAGAGAGGGGGAGAACATTGTATTGAGATCCAAAAAGAGAGAAGAAGCCATCTAGCTAATAACTATGGACCCGTAGGTCTGTGGTAAACTACTCACAACTCATCGAAGGGGCAAGGATGTTGGTGTAGAAGCCCTCCGTGGTCGATTCCCCCTCCGACAGAGTGCCGGCGAAGGCTCCAAGATGAGATCTCGCGGATACACAAGGTTACGGTGGTGGAAATTGTGTTTCGTCTTGATCCTGGATGTTTTCGGGGTACGTAGGTATATATAGGAGGAAGAAGTACGTCGGTGGCCGCCCGAGGGGCCCACGAGGCAGGGGGGCGCGCCCTACAGGGGGGGCTTCTATCTCATGGGAGCCTCGGCTGCTTCTTGACTTGCACTCCAAGTCCTCTGGATCACGTTTGTTCCAAAAATCACGCTCCCGAAGGTTTCATTCTGTTTGGACTCCGTTTGATATTCCTTTTCTTCGAAATACTGAAATATGCAAAAAAACAGCAATATGGGCTGGGCCTCCGGTTAGTAGGTTAGTCCCAAAAATGATATAAATGTGTAAAATAAAGCCCATAAACATCCAAAAGGGGTAATATAATAGCATGGAACAATAAAAAATTATAGATACGTTGGAGACGTATCAAGCATCCCCAAGCTTAATTCATGCTCGTCCTCGAGTAGGTAAATGATAAAAAGAGAATTTTTGATGTGGAATGCTACCTTGCATAATTCATAATGTAATTTTCTTTATTGTGGCATGAATGTTCAGATTCAAATGATTCAAAATAAAAGTTCATATTGATAAAAGAAATAGTAACACTTCAAGCATACTAATCAAAGTAATCATGTCTTCTCAAAATAACATGGCAAAAGAAAGTTCATCCCTACAAAATCATATAGTTAGGCTATGCTTCATTTTTCGTCACACAAAGATGTTCCCAACTTCTATACCCCCGATGGAAAGCCAAGCAATTGTTTCATACTTAAATAATCTCAAACTTTTTTAACCTTCATGCAATACATGAGCGTGAGCCATGGATATAGCACTATGGGTGGAATAGAATAGGATGATGGGGATTGTGTGGAGAAGACAAAAAAGGAGAAAGTCTCACATTGACGAGGATAATCAACGGGCGATGGAGATGCCCATCAATTGATGTCAACATGAGGAGTAGGGATTGTCATGCAATGGATGCACTAGAGCTATAAATGAATGCTCAACAAGAGAAAACTAGTGGGTTTGCATCCATCTTGCTTGCTCACGAAGACCTAGGGCATTTGAGGAAGCCCATCGTAAGAATATACAAGCCAAGTTCTATAATGAAAAATCCCCACTAGTATGAAAAAAGACAACTTATGATACTCACTATATGAAAAACATGGTGCTACTTTGAAGCACAATATATGAGACTCACTACATGAATAACAAGGTGCTACTTTGAAGCACAAGTGTGGAAAAAGAGATAGTAGCATTGCCCCTTTTTATTTATTTTCTTTTTTCTTCGCTTTTTTCTTCTTTTTTTTTCTTTTGGGCCTTTCTTCTTTTTTTTCTTTTTGTCCTTTCTTCCCTTTTTTCTTTTTTTATTTGGGCAAAGCTCTAATAATGATGATCATCACACTTCTATTGATTACAACATATGAATTACAACTCGAAACTAGGACAACATATGACTCTATATGAATGCCTCCAGCAGTGTACCGGGATGGTGCAATGAATCAAGAGTGACATGTATGAAAAATAATGCATGGTGGCTTTGCCACAAATACGATGTCAACTACATGATCATGCAATGGCAATATGACAAGAGTAAAGTATGTCATGATGATGATGAATGGAACGGTGGAAAGTTGCATGGCAATATATCTCAGAATGGCTATGGAAATGCCATAATAGTTAGGTATGGTGGCTGTTTTGAGGAAGATATAAGGAGGTTTATGTGTGATAGAGCGTATCGTATCACAGGGTTTGGATGCACCGGCGAAGTTTGCACCAACTCTCAAGGTGAGAAAGGGCAATGCACGGTACCGAAGAGGCTAGCAAAGGCGGAAAGTTAAAAGTGCGTATAATCCATGGACTCAATATTAGTCAAAAGAACTCATATACTTATTGCAAAAATTTAGAAGTCATCAAAAATCAAGTAACGCGCATGCTCCTAGGGGGATAGATTGGTAGGAAAAGACCATCGCTCGTCCCCGACCGCCACTCATAAGGATGCACAAGCCAGGTACACTTCATGTTTCAAATTTGTTACACAACTTTAACCATACGTGCATGCTACGGGACTTGCTAACTTCAACACAATCATTCTTGGGTAAGAACAGAGTAACGCATTAAGCAAGATGACATGATGTAGAGGGATAAACTCAAGCAATATGATATAAACCCCATCTTGTTATCCTCGATGGCAACAATACAATACGTGCCTTGGAACCCTTTCAGTCACTGGGTAAGGACACCACAAGATTGAACCCAAAGCTAAGCACTTCTCCCATGGCAAGAAAGATCAATCTAGTAGGCCAAACCAAACTGATAATTCGAAGAGACTTGCAAAGATAACTCAATCATACATAAAAGAATTCATAGAAGATTCAAATATTATTCATAGATAAACTTGATCATAAACCCACAATTCATCGGATCTCGACAAACACACCGCAAAAAGAGTTTACATCGAATAGATCTCCACAAGAGAGGGGGAGAACATTGTAATGAGATCCAAAAAGAGAGAAGAAGCCATATAGCTAATAACTATGGACACGTAGGTTTGTGGTAAAACTTAGTCACAACTCATCGGAGGGGCAAGGATGTTGATGTAGAAGCCCTCCGTGGTTGATTCCCCCTCTAGCAGAGTGTCGGCGAAGGCTCCAAGATGAGATCTCGCGGATACACAAGGTTACAGTGGTGGAAATTGTGTTTCGTCTTGCTCCTGGATGTTTTCGGGGTACGTAGGTATATATAGGAGGAAGAAGTATGTCGGTGGCCGCCCGTAGGGGCCCACGAGACAAGGGGGCGCACCCTACAGGGGGGGCGCGACCTCCTATCTCGTGGGAGCGTCGGCTGTTTCTTGACTTGCACTCCAAGTCCTCTGGATCACGTTTGTTCCAAAAATCACGCTCCCAAAGGTTTCATTCCGTTTGGACTCCGTTCGATATTCCTTTTCTTCAAAATACTGAAATAGGCAAAAAACAACAATATGGGCTGGGCCTCTGGTTAGTAGGTTAGTCCCAAAAATGATATAAATGTGTAAAATAAAGTCCATAAACATCCAAAAGGGGTAATATAATAGCATGGAACAATCAAAAATTATAGATACGTTGGAGACGTATCACTGGGTCTTCAAGCAAGCCGGCAAATTAAACGCCGAACACAAGGGAAGGGAAACACCAAGTGAAGACGAGGATGAGCCTCACCAGCCGAACACTGGGGGACAGAAAAAAATTCCCACCAGAGGTAAAAACAATAAACATGATCCACGCGACTCACACATCCACGAGAAGGCACGAATGCACGCTCAGAGACGCATACGCTATAGAGCCCGTCGTACCCACACCTAACCATTGGTCGGCTTGTCCGATCACTTTCGATCACACGGACTACCTGACTAGTATTCGGCGCGGAGGATCAGATGCCTTGGTGCTCGACCCAATAATCGACGGATACCATCTTACTCGCGTCCTCATGGACGGTGGTAGTAGTCTCAATTTAATATAACAGGACACTGTCCGCAAGATGGGGATAGACTCATCCAGAATCAACCAAGGCAAAACCACCTTTGAAGGGGTAATACCAGGCGTTGAAGCCTACGGCAGGGGCTCCATTGCACTGGAGGTAACATTCGGCTCCCCAGGCAACTCCAGAAGCGAAGAACTAATCTTCACCATCGCACCCTTCCAGAGCGGCTATCACACATTTCTTGGGAGAACGGCCTTCGCCCGCTTCAACGCAGTACCGCATTATGCCTACCTCACACTCAAGATGCCCGGTCCACGAGGCGTCATCACTGTTAACGGAAATACAGAGCGCTCTTCACGCGTGGAGGAATATGCGACGGCTCCATCGGCCGGATTCTAAGTGGCCTCCAATACCAGAAAGCATGACTGGTCGTTAAGACCATGGACACGGTTAGACAAGTCCGGCAACCTGGATAAAACTGGTCCAGGGCGCCATGTACGTAATCCCATAAAGGGCACCAGGGGCTTTAGATATTTAATACAGCCCCACTCTTGGCTTGACCTTATTAGAAGGCCAATGTCTTACACATTTACTATCCACCGCACGCTTACCTTATACTCTTCTACACGAGTTTTTCTTTTTTACAGACAAAATTCATGCGATACCCTTCCAGGAAACGGCACAATGGAGACAAAGGCGCAGACGTGCAGCAGGGCCCCGCTCACAGATTTCTCTTTAGATTAAGCCCCTGTGTAGACCTGTTATTGTCTCTTGTTGTTTTCACATCCCATGGGTACTATACCCACAGAGGTTGCTGCCGTTATTGGCATTTCGCCACGACAGATTAATTCACGTACCTGGAACTACAGGGTTCATAAAGAAAGGGCACTCTTCAGCCCATTTTATGTTGCAAAGTCCGAATACCTTCAGGAGTGTTCGGCGTCATGAGTTTGGCCTTGTATGCATCAGCTCTGAATCATGTCTTTCATCAAATGTTGGGTTTGCCCAGCTCCTGGGTTTGCCACCTTACGTTCCGTTCTTATCGGCTAAGGCGGCCAAAGGAGAACAACTGCGATTGTGCCCTAGTTATTCCGGATGAGCACCTCAGTAGAGAAAGTCGAAAACTGACTGTCATGATACAGCGAGAGACTATTCAACCACTCGAAGACTTACCGGAATCTTTAGGATTCCTCCGAATTAATGAAGGACCATTTCCCGGTCATGTACACATGCACCCGTATTCGGATGCACGCGAGGGTACTAGGGGATACATAGTAGCCCCACCGTTAAACTCCCATGGCTAAGCGAAAGTGTTACAACTATATAGTCCGGTTGCCTAGTTCGATCTGCGATCACTTCCTTAATGGACCAAGACGTTGGATCAAGTGTGGTTACGCATATTTTTCGGGAACACCCCCGCTTTGTATGCGTGGGGGCTGAAGCCAACGACTGCTAACTTTTAGATTACACATATACATAAAAACGGCCACACAGGAGACACAATAATACTTTCGGGCAAAAAGTATAAATATAGCCTTGTAATTAAAATAACATTGTTTTTACAATGACATGATTTATCACTCGAACAAGACATTCTTCGAGCATTGCGCCTCTATTAAGCGGGCACCTTCTGTTACCTGCTCCAAGTAATGCTCGGTCGGATCCTGGCCTCCCGCCGGATTCTGGGTCGCAATGATGGTGGCCTCCATATCCGTCCAATATGCTTTAACACGGACAAGTGCCATCCGTGCACCCTCTATACACGCCGACCTCCTCATACCATCGATCTGAGATACGGCACCAAGGAATTGTTGCACCAAACCAAAGTAACTGTCTGGCTTGGGCCCCTTTGGCCAAAGATGGTCTATTACAGACTGCATTGCAAGCCCGGACAGCCTATGAAGCTCCGCCACGACAACCATCTTCTCGCTGAACGGCAACGGGCGCGCGGGAGCATTGAATTGCGACCAGAATAGCTTCTCCACTTCTATATGACCTTGATCCTCAAAAAACTTGGCCGCATCAGCCGTACTCTTCACCAAGTCCGCATACGAGTCTGTAGGACTCCAGCATCGATCCAGGGGAGCATACTTCGGATCCAAAAACTTCATCAGCAATAGGTAGGGGTTTCCAGCCACGATTTTTCTGGCCTGTCGAAGCTCCTCCCGCACATCCCTGATTTCGGTCCGCATCTCCTTGGCCGCGTTAAGTGCCTTGTTCAGGTCATCCAAATTAACATGATTCTCCTTTTCCAGTAGCTCATACCGTTCGGCGGCATATTTCAGCTCCACAGCCATTTCGGCTATCTTGTCTTCGCTTCGGCGATGAGCAGCCTATTCGGCTCTCAAATCTTCGGCCGCCTTTAGGGCAGCCGCATTGCTAGCCCGAGCTTGTTCCTTGGCCTGGGCAAGTTCCGCCCCTCAGGGCTTCCACGGCAGCAACACCGTCTGCAGTCCACGAATATCGCATTAATATTATGCTCCTCTCAATTTTTCCTATACAACATACTAAGGAAAGCAGAGCACATACCTTGTGACTCGTTCAACCGCTCGTTCACAAGCGTGATATCGGCATCAATAGCTCCAATCTGCCTCCTTAGTTCGGCAACTTCAACGGACTGGTCGGTTGCCGGATCCTTACACGCCTATGCATATATACAGCGCAACCATTACCTACACAATATGATCCTCCGTTTTCCGCCTAGGGCAGGCAACCAGAGTCTCAGGGGCTACTATCCATATGGAGCACACCTAGCGTGTGCCTCACGACCAAAAAATTATGTACTTTTCATTACATACCTCAAAGCCTCTTAGCAGGCTCGTAAATGCTTCATTCAAACCGCTTGTGGCGGATGAAATCTTCTTGAGCACTGTGCTCATTAATGAGCGGTGCTCCTCCGAGAGTGCGGCTCGTTCCAAAAGACCCGTCAGTATGTCCGGCTGGACACTGAACTGTACCGGACCCCTCTCATCGCCCCCCGTGGGAGCCGAGCGCTCCGGGCTCAGGGCAGCTGAAGGATTAGCTTCTGACTTCGGTAGATCCGGACACCTCCGTACGACACCTCGGGGTTGCCCACCTCATGAGGCGGAGAGGTTGGTGGGGTATCACTCTCCATCATCTCCGGAGGGAGATCCCCCGAAGACGAACTCTGTCAAGAAGAGCTGCTAGCCGGACTGCAAAAAATGGATCCTGGTTATTGTTCTTGGAGAAATGTAGTACATTTGAATTTGTGATTAACTCACGGCTCGGTTGAGGGCTGGCCCGTTGGCGGGCCTAACGCGGTGAGGGCGCCCTTCGGGGCAGGGTCCCCGGGTGACGCTTTCGTCCCCTGCTTGGGCACCTCCGTCTCCAAGTCTTTGGAGGCGGCCCTCTTCTTCCCGCGCGGGGAGGAGGCTTTAGACTCCCCTCCCCGGCTATCCTCCTCTAGGGAGGTAGCAATTCCCCCATTTTGGATGTGCAATGTGTGAAGTTCGGCTTCTCTGTTCTTCCCTTCGTCTTTCACTGAGGGCATTTTGCTAAGCACCCGGCCAAGCATCTTAGCTATGGTAGGACTAGGCGAGCCTTCGGGAAGTGGCACCGGACACCTGTTTCTCTCCGCCTTGTTGAGCCACTCCTGGCCACGGAGGATTTTCAGAATAATGATTATGACAAATATAAACGAAGTGTCCGGTTTCGGGGTTACTTACTTGGGTATCTAGGCGATTGCAGCTTAGGCCCGCATCCTCGGTGGTGTCCGAACACTTTACTTGTGGTCCGAAGAATAATTTACACATCCCTTCGAGCGTCAGGCTGAAGAAGTGCAGAATAGTCCGTGGACCCTCTGGATTGAACTCCCACATCCGGAGAGGCCGGCGTTTGCACGACAACAACCTTCGGATTAGTGTCACGACCAGTTTTTCAATAAAAATAATTATTGAGAAAATCGATCTTTAAATCCCAGTATAGGAAAAGTCATCCTCACTGGTAGACAAATACTTGATGAACAGAGGACCAGTAGCATTAAATATATTACAAGGTTGAGCTGAGGCTGCTCAACAATTTATTACAAACTCGCCAATATCTTACATAAGGGCGGTTATGACACATGGATGTGGTGGCATGCTACTAGCTCGAGGTAAAAAGTGGTGGATAACTTGACTCCTAACTGGCAGCTCATCGAGCGTAGAGGTGAGGCTCGATGAATTTATTTCTGGGGTTGCGGAAGCGGATAATACAATGACCAAACAGGATCGCATGGGACTAACTGAGACTCCTCTAGGCATCAGACTCGCTATCAAACTCTTCATCCATGAGATCGCCTTCATCAACATCTAGCCAAATCAACAAGCCAGGTGAGTACTTTGAAAGTACTTGCAAGACAGTTCGGACAAAAGATATAATCAATGAATGCATGAATGCGTCATGAATAAAAATGATGCTCATACAACAATAATAATATTTATGCACGACTTGATAAGTAAACAAATAAATGAAAACCGATGGTGTCTGGAGCGACGCCTCGAAAGGTAAACAAATAAAACTCATGCCGCAGTCGGGCGTCTAAGCAACACCACATAAAGGGCTTTAAAAGAATTGCCATAGTCGGACGTCTGAGCGACATCACATAAAGGGCTTTAAAAGAAATGCCACAGTCAGACGTCTGAGCGACATCACATAAAGGGCTTTAAAAGAAATGCCACAGTCGGACATCTGAGCGACATCACATAAAGGGCTTTTAAAGAAATGCCACAGTCGGACGTCTGAGCGACGTCACATAAAGGGCTTTAAAAGAAATGCCACAGTCGAACATCTGAGCAACATCACATAAAGGGCTTAAAAAGAAATGCCACAATCGGACGTCTGAGCGACATCACATAAAGGTCTTTAATAAAAGTAAATACGATTATGCCACCGTCGGACATCTGAGCGACATCACAGACAGGGCTTACAATAAATGTAAATACAAGTATGCCACCGTTGGACGTCTGAGCGACATCACAGACAGGGCTTGTAACAAAAGTAAATAACAAGATTAGTCCATCCACAAGAATAATCTTTTAACTAGATTTATCACACATGTATTCCACTGGAGTTTTGTCACTGAGGCTGATACCTGACAAGATAAGATGAATATAGTACTTGAACAAAGTACAAGATAATTGAAAGATTTGAGACTCTGCAGAGTTGTCATAGACTGACCACAGCCAACGGATTTCTGTAGTCACGAATGGACTAGTTCCGTTTATGGTATTTCAGTAGAAACACATTTAACTAGTACACACCCATTTCACCTCACGATGCCAGGAATCACCTTGGACAACGTCCAAGAAAAACTTTGAGACGGGGAGGTCACAACCTCGAATAGCATGGGATCAAATTTCTATACGCGCGCTCTAAGGGGTGCCCCCCTCTCGGTCCCAACCGGAAACACCCATGCCCCCTGACCGGATGACGGGCTTTAATCCAGGGCCATGGAACCCTCATCCCGGCCTCTCTATTTGGTGTGTACCAGGAAAATGATTTACAACTTACTAAGCCATATTCCTTTCGGAAAACATGTGACAGTACAGGAAGGAATGAATGGGAATGTGATTTGTTTCATGATGACACGGAAGTCAAATAATCTGGCATAAGACTGGCATGTCACAACACTGCCATCTTACCCATCCTCATGCCATCACATGGCCATGCAAATATGTATCCAACAACATAATGCTTTCCGAAACTTACTTTCTACTTATGTGCATGAAATATAACATTCAAAGAAATGTTCATAAACATGCCATGACTATACTAAAATGCAAACATGCAACAACCACTCATCATATCAAGAGTTCAAACATGCTTGTCTGGTTCGGAGTAGTCGAAGTTTAACTGTGTGAAGTTTGCAGTTCCGTCACCTCCTCCGGTATCTACGGTATAAGAAAAAAAATACGCACGCAACGTAAATACCGTGAGTGTACAGAAAAGTGTTCCAAATATTTTTCAAATAAACATGACAAAAAACTAGACAGAAAAATAAAGGTGACAGAAAAGGAATCAATCAAAAATCATTTTCTTTTTAAAAGTTATAAGAGTTTTGGTCCAAGGACCCATTTGTAATGAAACAAAAAACTTCCAGGGGGTCCTGCAGAAAAAACCAGAAAACGGTTCGTTTAAAAGAAACGACTAAGAGGCTGACAGGCGGGCTCCACCTGTCAGGTTTGAATTTTCAAACAGGGAAAACAGGGTGCGACGGTGCCCGAGAGGTGCGGTGGTCGCCAATGGCGATCCACGGCGAGGCAGGGGGATCGGATGGTACCTTCGTGATCAGTGTACCTTTCCGCGTCTGTGGGTCGTGGTGGTCACCGGCGAGCACTGTGTCGACGGCGGCCCTTGCTCTGGCGGACGGCGGTTCGGGCAATCGTGGATCTCGCCGGAGGGAACTGCGGGGATCAAATAGGAGCGGGGGTTAGTCTCCTAGTTGCTCGAGAGGGTTGCTGACGAGGTTAGGGCGCCGGAGATGGCCTCACCGGAGTGAATCGAGGTGGAGACCGAGGCGGAACGAGGCAGCCGGTGTTGGGGAAGAAGGGCCCCTCGAGGCTCTTCCAGTGGCTAGGCGGGGTCTAGTGAGGTGGTGGAGT
Organism: Triticum dicoccoides; assembly: GCF_002162155.2. Classification (NCBI taxonomy): domain Eukaryota; kingdom Viridiplantae; phylum Streptophyta; class Magnoliopsida; order Poales; family Poaceae; genus Triticum; species Triticum dicoccoides. The sequence goes on along the minus strand of NC_041381.1, from coordinate 289,110,810 downwards.
TGTGCGGGGGCGAGAGCGAGCTCGGGGGTGCTATTTATAGTCGGCCCGAGGCGGTTGCCATGAACTGATAAGTCTGGCGAGTGATTATGGCGGCGCTGTGGCTGGACGGTCAGCTTAGGAGCTTGAGCATCGTCTACATGGAGCATTGGTGCCATTTCAGCGTCCAACTCAGCAAGGGGGGGAGGGTTACGGCCTGTCCTCGACAGAACGGCCGCACGGCACGTCGGCGGCAGAGAACGCGCTCTGCGCGTGCCAGGCCACGGTGACGGTGCTGCGTGCGTGCGCTGGCAAGGAAATGGCCACACGGAGCTACCAGGAGGTTTGGGCGGCGCCGAACGGCGTTATGCCGCAGTTTTGCTCCCTGTCGGCCGTTACAATGGTTCTGCCGCCGCAAAGCACGCCGGCGCAGGCGGGCCAGGGCGCCACCGACGCCAGGAACGCGCCAAGCACGCGTGTGAAGCTCCGGACAAGCAGGCCAGGCTATGAGCAACGTGCCAAGTGCACTGTGGGCATGTGACTGAAACTCTGACGGAGAACGACACTGCAATCTGAATTTAACTGAAGATGAACAGTAATAGTGCATGCCAAGTGTTCGACAGAATGATTCTGGCCTGTAGGGATTTTTCCTTGAGCTGATTTTTGGTGGAGGGGTCTCTCATTGTAACTAGAGGTTGCCTGAATTTTGGTGGAATTTTTGGAGGAGTGTAGATATGAATTTCACCAAATTTGGCAAATCTGGTCCAAACTTGCAGAGAGTGAAATTTGAAATTTTTGAAAAGAAGAAGAGTGGATCAAGATGGTTCTAGGTTGTGGGTACAAAGGACTATCCAGAAGGGTTGAGTTGAGGTCAAAAATCTAATGTATTAAGGTACTTGCTTTGCAAATCACCTAGGCTCAAAAGAAAAGACAGAATTATTTTGCGAAGAGAAATAGTTGGAATAAAATCCAAAAATGGCTTTTATTAGTTTGGACAGAATGTTTGGGTTGTACCAAAGTGGAAGGAGAGGTTTTGGGGAAGTTTTTACCATAAGAGGTATGGTAAACAAGAATGGATCAAAATCAAACAAAAGCCCAAAACCAAAAGGGTTTCTTTTTAGAAGAAAATAAATCCAAGAATAGATTTTCAGAGGGCAAACTTATAAGAGGGTTTTTAAGAAGGGTTTAAATGACCTTCTTCAAACCAAGCAAGGCTCTTTCTGAAAACAAAAACCACAAAATTTTTGGAGTGTCACAGCACCTACCCCCTTAGGAAAAATCTCGTCCCCGAGATTTCAGCTGATCCTTAAACAGGTGTGGGTGCTCTGTCTGAAGAAAATCCTCGCTCTCCCAAGTTGCTTCATTCTCGGTGTGATTGCTCCACTGAACTTTGAAAAACTTGATGGTTTTCTGTCGGGTCCTCCTCTCAGACTCTTCTAATATTTTTATTGGGTGCTCCCGGTAGGTGAGGTCTGGTTGCACGTCAATATTTTCATGTGATACTTGCTTCTCTGGGTTGCTCACGCACTTTCTCAACTGCGAGATGTGGAACACATTGTGGATACCGGATAAATCTCCGGGTAGGTCTAGCTGGTAGGCTACCGTGCCTCTTCGGGCCACTATGTGAAATGGTCCGATGAATCTTGTTGCTCGCTTTCCCTTAATCCTGAATCGCTGCAGACCCTTCATAGGAGAAACTCTTAGGTATACCAATTCTCCGAGTTCAAAACTGATTTCCCGATGTTTTCAATCGTAATAACTCTTCTGCCGACTTTGAGCTGTTTTGAGTCGATCTCTAATGGTTTTAACTTTCTCCTCGGCCTCCTTGAGCATATCTGGGCCGAAGATATGGCTGTCCCCGGTCTCTGACCAATTTAGCGGGGTACGGCATCTTCTCCCATATAGAGCTTCAAAGGGTGCCATTTGCAAGCTGGCTTGATAGCTGTTGTTGTATGCGAACTCTGCATATGGCAAACTTTCTTCCCAACTGGTTCCGTAGGTGAGGACACAGGCTCTTAGCATGTCTTCTAGGATTTGGTTTATGCGTTCAGTCTGCCCATCAGTCTAGGGATGGTATGCGCTACTGAATGCTAGTTGGGTTCCCAGTGCCTGTTGCAGGTGATCCCAAAATCTAGAGACGAACTGTGTGCCTCTATCGGAGATGACAGTCTTTGGGACTCCATGTAGGCAGAAGATACGGGCAAGATAACGTCTGGCCAGTCTCTGAGTGGTGTAAGTTGTCTTCACCGGAATAAAATGTGCCACTTTAGTTAATCTGTCGGTTATGACCCATATGACATCGTTTCCGTGTCGTGACCGTGGCAGTCCAACGATAAAGTCCATTCCGATCTCGTCCCACTTCCACTCGGGTATCTTGTTTGGCTGTAACAGCCCGGCTGGTTTCTGGTGCTCGGCCTTGATACGTTGACAAGAGTCACAACATGCAATTAACGTGGCTATATCTCTCTTCATACCGTGCCACCGAAAAATTTCCTGAAGGTCTTTGTACATTTTTGTCCCTCCAGGATGGATTGAGTACGGAGCTGTGTGACTTTCAGTCAATATCTGCTGTTTGAGTTCCTTGATATTTGGTACGCATAGTCTCTCTCCGTACCACAATATTCCTTGCTCATCTATGTTGAATTCTGAGGCTTTGCCCAAACTCACTTTCCTTTTTATGCCCTCAATGCTGGGGTGTCCATGCTGGGCTTCCTTGATCTTTTCCATCAGGGTAGGCTGTATTTCTAGATTCGACACACTGCCTTCGGTAACCATTATTAAATTGAGTCCGGCAAATTCCAATTGAAATTCTGGCTTCAACTTTGGTATACCATCGTCGTCCGTGCTGGGATTCCGACTAAGTGCATCTGCCACAACATTTGCTTTTCCGGGATGATAGTGGATTCCAACATCATAATCCTTCACCAACTCTAACCAGCGTCGTTGCCGTAAATTTAGTTCTGGCTGTGTGAAAATATACTTAAGACTCTTATGGTCTGTGTATATCTCACAACGATTTCCAAGTAGGAAGTGTCTCCATTCCTTGAGTGCATGGATGACCGCTGCTAATTCCAAGTCATGAGTGGGATAATTCTCCTCATGCTTGCTGAGTTGTCTGGAGACATACGCAACTACCTTGCCTTCTTGCATCAATACGCATCCGAGGCCTTTCCGGGATGCGTCGCAATATACTTCAAAATTCTTGTGTATGTCTGGCACAATTAATACTGGTGCCGTTGTTAATTTGCTTTTTAGCTCTTGGAAACTTTTGTCACATGCTTCTGTCCATTCGAACTTCTTGCCTTTCTTGAGCAATTGTGTCATTGGCTTTGCTATGGTGGAGAATCCTTCAATAAATCTCCGATAATAGCTTGCCATTCCCAAGAAACTCCGTACGTCCATTACGTTAGCTGGTGGTTTCCAGCCAAGTACGGCCTTGAATTTTTCCGGGTCTACTGCAATACCTTCTTGGGTTAGCACGTGGCCCAGAAAACCCACCTGCCTTAGCCAAAATTCACATTTGTTGAATTTGGCATACAGTTGATGTTTCCTGAGTTCTCCGAGTACAATCCTGAGATGCTTGGCGTGCTCTTCTGGTGTCTTGGAGTATATCAGAATATCATCGATGAATACCACAACAAACTTGTCCATATACTTCATAAATACTTTGTTCATGAGGTGAACAAAATATGCGGGGGCGTTGGTTAGCCCGAATGGCATCACTGTGAACTCATACATCCCATATCTGGAGGTGAAGGCGGTCTTGGGAATATCTTCTGTTCGCACTTTTAATTGGTGGTATCCTGATCTCAAGTCAATTTTTTAGAAGACTTTGGCCTGTGCGAGCTGATCAAATAAATCATTTATTCGGGGCATTGGGTATTTGTTCTTGATTCTGACCATGTTGAGGGCTCGATAATCAATGCACAATCTCAGAGTCCCATCCTTTTTCTTGGAAAATAAAATTGGAGAACCCCAAGGTGAGGGACTGGCTCGAATGTATCCTTTCTCCAATAATTCTTTTATTTTCTTCTTTAATTCCACCAATTCAGATGGTGCCATTCTGTATGGTTTCTTGTAAATGGGAGCGGTTCCGGGTGCTAGCTCAATGTTGAATTCTATCTCTCGGTCCGGTGGCATGCCTAGTAGTTCTTCTGGAAATACGTCTGGGAATTCACATACTACTGGAACCTTGTTCAGCTCAGAAACGTCCACCTTGTTTAATCTCGGTTGCCGAGGTATTTGTCTCTCTTTGGCTGAAACTTTTATTTTCTTCCCATGATGGTGTGTGAGAATCACGGTCCGGTTGAAGCAGTCAATAAAACCTTTGTTGATGGTTAACCAATCCATCCCTAGGATGACATCCAGTCCTTTGCTTTCCAATACAATAAGGTTAGCATAAAACTTCAATCCTTCAAATTCAATAACCACACCTTGATAGTAACTCTGGGTCACTTGCTTAATCCCAGTGGACTTGATGATCATTGATTTCTCTAAGGGAAGCATCAAAAAATTATTTTGCAAAGCAAAACTCTTCGAAATGAAAGAGTGAGAAGCTCCAGAATCAAACAAAACCATGGCAGGTATTGTGTTGACGGGGTACGTACCGAGTACGATATCCGGGGCGTTCTGTGCTTCCTCTCGGGTCACGTGGTTCAGGTGACCTTTCCGGTGGTTGTTATTGGGGTTGAAATTATTTCGCTTGGGCGCTGAATTATTGCCACCATTATTTGGCTTCGAGGTTGAGTTCCATGGCTTGGGGCACTGCTTGGCATAGTCCCTTCTTCTCCACAAGCATAACAGGTAACCCCTGGGCGATAGGTGAACTCCTTGTCTCTTGCATGGAAATTCTTGATTGGATGTGAATTTTCCGTCGGGGTTTTGTGTGTCCCACCCTTCTGAAATTCTGTCTTGCTTCTGGGGTTGCGAGCAAAAGTAGTCTGGTCCCTTTTGCGTTTGCGGAAATCTTCTAGGCTACGTCGCTCATTTTCCAGAGTGATGGCCTTATCCACCAGTGTTTTAAAATCTAGAAAAGTATGCACAACTAGCTGGCACTTAAGGCCGGGTGCCAGGCCTTACAAGAATTTTTCCATCTTCTTGCTCTCGGTCATGCGCTCTTCATTGGCGTAGCGAGACAATAGAGTAAATTGGCTGTTGTATTCTGACACTGTCATGGTCCTTTGCTTGAGGTCATCAAATTCTCTCTTCTTGATTTTCATAACACTCTTAGGAATGTGTGCCCCACGAAAACCTTCTTTGAAATCCTCCCAGGTTATTTCATTTTCGTTGGGGTGCATGTGCAGGAAGTTTTCCCACCATGATGCGGCTGCTCCTGTGAGATAATGTGGTGCATACAATACTTTTTCACGGTCTGAACACTGTGCGATAATCAATTTTCTCTCCATGTCTCGAAGCCAGTCGTCGGCCTCAAGAGGCTTGTCAGTATGAGAAAATGTTGGAGGACGCGTCTTCTGTAACTCAGATAATTTGGATTGCGGTTGATACTGACCACGGTTACTTCCCATATTGATGAATTGGTTCATCATTTCCTGGTGTTGTTGCTAACTCTGTTCATACAAACGACACACTTGTGTAAAAGCTGTTTCACTGTCCTGTTGACTTGTCTGTCCCTGAGTGAAATTGTGATTTTGCAGCGTGCCATAATTTTCTTCTCGCTGATTTGGCATGGAGCGCGTCCAAGGACGAGACATCTTTCACTCTGGGGATATATTTTGATAAACTCGTAAGACAAGAAAGAGAGTCGCAAAAGTCAATAAAATCACACCCAAGAATTTTTTTTAAACTCCAGGATACTTTTGAAAATACACGATTGTGTGTGGAGAAGGACTATTACATATCTTACACGCAAGCATAGTTATACATTACATCACTCAGGATATGGGTACATAATCCTGACTTATTTGAACTAGTGCACTTCTCCAGATCCAACATGATGCGCAAACAGGCTACTTCTCACAACCTATGTACATCTAAACATATTACACAAGTCGGTACATCGCATGGCGTCTACGCGTACTCAGTCGGAGATGGTGAGGATCTCCCTTGGCCTGCAGAGGGTGAGAGGCAGTGACGCTGGGGAATTAACTTCCTCCTCGCTAATAGGTTCTAGACGAGGAACACTGCGCTAAGCTGATGGAGCAGGTGCCATAGGCGGAGTACCCTGAATAAGAGTGGGCGGAATAGCTGGAGTAGCACGCATGGGAGTGGGTGCAAAAAGTGGTGCAGCGCGAACGGGAGTGGGTGCAATAGCTTGGTTAAATTCCTTAGTGGTAGGCAGACGACGTGCAGTGGCGAGAATGGTAGGTGAATGAGAAGCTGGGAATGAGATAAAAGTCAGCGGTGGAGCGGTGTGTAGGAGTTCCCTCCTGTTAGCAGCACAGCCATGAACTGAGTCCATGCGGGCAGCTACGAGGTCGTCCACCATGCTGTCGAAGGCTGCCTCCAGGGCTCGGAGGTACTCGACAAGCATCTCAAAAGCCTCGTCTCGCTCTCCTCTGGGACAAGAGAATGAGTAGTGACAGGTGTAAGGCGCGTGGCATGGAAGGTAGCGGTAGCGACGGGTCTTCATTGCAGGAAGGACACCCCGAAGACGAGCTATCGCCTCGCGGGCAGCCATCTGCATAGCATGCCTCTATGTAGGCATGGCTCTCCCTAAGAAACGGAAGCGGCGCATCTCAACACGCCCTCCCCTGAATTGCACCGCGGCCTGGTGCATGGTCAGACTGTCGTTGATCTTGTGCGGATAAAGTGTGAAGACTGGGCGCACGGATGGCCCCATCGCGACCTGAACGATGAAGGAGAGGAGTTTGACGAACCCCTTAGGCATGTTGGCGAACATTTGAGACTCGCAGTTGCTGCCGGCCATCTACAAAAGTAGGCAAAAATTTTGAGTGATCAGATCATAAATTTTATGCTGACTGTCAGAAAAATGACTACATTTGTAAAAACATGAATAACTCTATCATGTTAATAACTAATTAGCGATCGCACCTAGTGGCTTCCTACAGTCAGCCTGGCTCTGGTTACCAAGTCTGTCACGACCGGTTTTTCAATAAAAATAATTATTGAGAAAATATATCTTTAAATCCCAGTACAGGAAAAGTCATCCTCACTGGTAGACAAATACTTGATGAACAGAGGACCAGTAGCATTAAATATATTACAGGGTTGAGCTGAGGCTGCTCAACAATTTATTACAAACTCGACAATATCTTACATAAGGGCGGTTATGACACATGGATGTGGTGGCATGCTACTAGCTCGAGGTAAAAAGTGGTGGATAACTTGACTCCTAACTGTCAGCTCATCGAGCGTCGAGGTGAGGCTCGATGAATTTATTTCTAGGGTTGCGGAAGCGGATAATACAATGACCAAACAGGATCGCACGGGACTGACTGGGACTCCTCTAGGTGTCGGACTCGCTATCAAACTCTTCATCCATGAGATCGCCTTCATCAACATCTGGCCAAATCAACAAGCCAGGTGAGTACTTTGAAAGTACTCGCAAGACAGTTCGGACAAAAGATATAATCAATGAATGCATGAATGCGTCACGAATAAAAATGATGCTCATACAACAATAATAATATTTATGCACGACTTGATAAGTAAACAAATACATGAAAACCGATCGGGTGTCTGGAACGACGCCTCGAAAGGTAAACAAATAAAACTCATGCCGCAGTCGGGCGTCTAAGTGACACCACATAAAGGGCTTTAAAAGAATTGCCACAGTCGGACGTCTGAGCGACATCACATAAAGGGCTTTAAAAGAAATGCCACAGTCGGACGTCTGAGCGACATCACATAAAGGGCTTTAAAAGAAATGCCAGAGTCGAACGTCTGAGCGACATCACATAAAGGGCTTTAAAAGAAATGCCACAGTCGGACGTCTGAGCGACAACACATAAAGGGCTTTAATAAAAGTAAATACGATTATGCCACCGTCGGACGTCTGAGCGGCATCACAGACAGGGCTTACAATAGATGTAAATACAAGTATGCCACCGTCGGACGTCTGAGCGACATCACAAACAGGTCTTGTAACAAAAGTACATAACAAGATTAGTCCATCCACAAGAATAATCTTTTAACCGGATTTATCACACATGTATTCCACCGGAGTTTTGTCACTAAGGCTGATGCCTGACAAGATAAAATGAATATAGTACTTGAACAAAGTACAAGATAATTGTAAGATTTGAGACTCTGCAGAGTTGATATTGACTGACCACAGCCAATGGATTTCTGTAGTCACGAATGGACTAGTTCCGTTTATGGTATTTCAGTAGAAACACATTGAACTAGTACACACCCATTTCACCTCACGATGCCAGGAATCACCCTGGACAACGTCCAAGAAAAACTTTGAGACGGGGAGGTCACAACCTCGAATAGCATGGGATCAAATTTCTATACGCGCGCTCTAAGGGGTGCCCCCCTCTCGGTCCCAGCCGGAAACACCCATGCCCCCTGACCGGATGACGGGCTTTAATCCAGGGCCATGGAACCCTCATCCCGGCCTCTCTATTTGGTGTGTACCAGGAAAATGATTTACAACTTACTAAGCCATATTCCTTTCGGAAAACATGTGACAGTACAGGAAGGAATGAATGGGAATGTGATTTGTTTCATGATGACACGGAAGTCAAATAATCTGGCATAAGACTGGCATGTCACAACACTGCCATCTTACCCATCCTCATGCCATCACATGGCCATGCAAATATGTATCCAACAACATAATGCTTTCCGAAACTTACTTTCCACTTATGTGCATGAAATATAACATTCAAAGAAATGTTCATAAACATGCCATGACTATACTAAAATGCAAACATGCAACAACCACTCATCATATCAAGAGTTCAAACATGCTTGCCTGGTTCGGAGTAGTCGGAGTTTAACTGTGTGAAGTTTGCAGTTCCGTCACCTCCTCCGGTATCTACGGTATAAGAAAAAAAATACGCACGCAATGTAAATACCGTGAGTGTACAGAAAAGTGTTCCAAATAATTTTCAAATAAATATGACAAAAAACTAGACAGAAAAATAAAGGTGACAGAAAAGGAATCAATCAAAAATCATTTTCTGTTTAAAAGTTATAAGAGTTTTGGTCCAAGGACCCATCTGTAATGAAACAGAAAACTTCCAGGGGGTCCTGTGGAAAAAACCAAAAAACGGTTCGTTTATAAGAAACGACTGAGAGCTTGACAGGAGGGCTCCACCTATCAGGTTTGAATTTTCAAATGGGGAAAATAGGGCGCGACGGTGCCCGAGAGGTGCGGTGGTCGCCAGCGGCGATCCACGGCGAGGCAGGGGGATCGGACGGTACCTTCGTGATCCGTGCACCTTTCCGCGTCTGTGGGTGGTGGTGGTGGTTGCCGGCGAGCACTGTGTCGACGGCGGCCCTTCCTCCGGCGGACGGCGGTTCGGGCAGTCGTGGATCTCGCCGGAGGGAGCTGCGGGGATCAAATAGGAGCGGGGGTTAGTCTCCTAGTTGCTCGAGAGGGTTGCTGACGAGGTTAGGGCGCCGGAGACGGCCTCACCGGAGTGAATCGAGGTGGAGACCGAGGTGGAACGAGGTGGCCGGAGTTTGGGAAGAAGGGCCCCTCGAGGCTCTTCCAGTGGCTAGGCGGGGTCTAGTGAGGTGGTGGAGTTGTGCGGGGGCGAGAGCGAGCTCGGGGGTGCTATTTATAGCCGGCCCGAGGCGGTTGCCATGAACGGATAAGTACGGCGAGTGATTACGGCGGCGCTGTGGCTGGACGGTCGGCTTAGGAGCTTGAGCATCGTCTAGGTGGAGCATTGGTGCCATTTCAGCGTCCAACTCAGCAAGGGGGGGAGGGTTACGGCCTGTCCTCGATGGAACGGCCGCACGGTACGTCGGCGGCAGAGAACGCGCTCTGCGTGCCAGGCCATGGTGACGGTGCTGCATGCATGCGCTGGCAAGGAAATGGCCACGCGGAGCTACCAGGAGGTTTGGGCGGCGCCGAACGGCGTTATGCCACAGTTTTGCTCCCTATCGGCCGTTACGGTGGTTCTGCCGCCGCAAAGCACGCCGGCACAGGCGGGCCAGGGCGCCACCGACGCCAGGAACGCGCCAAGCACGCGTGTGAAGCTCCAGACAAGCAGGCCAGGCTGTGAGGAACGTGCCAAGTGCACTGTGGGCATGTGACTGAAACTCTGACGGAGAACGACACTTCAATCTGAATTTAACTGAAGATGAACAGTAATAGTGCATGCCAAGTGTTCGACAGAATGATTCTGGCCTGTAGAGATTTTTCCTTGAGCTGATTTTTGGTGGAGGGGTCTCTTATTGTAACTAGAGGTTGCCTGAATTTTGGTGGAATTTTTGGAGGAGTGTAGATATGAATTTCACCAAATTTGGCAAATCTGGTCCAAACTTGCAGAGAGTGAAATTTAAAATTTTTGAAAAGAAGAAGAGTGGATCAAGATGGTTCTAGGTTGTGGGTACAAAGGACTATCCAGAAGGGTTGAGTTGAGGTCAAAAATCTAATGTATTAAGGTACTTGCTTTGCAAATCACCTAGGCTCAAAAGAAAAGACAGAATTATTTTGGGAAGAGAAATAGTTGGAATAAAATCCAAAAATGGATTTTATTAGTTTGGACAGAATGTTTGGGTTGTACCAAAGTGGAAGGAGAGGTTTTGGGGAAGTTTTTACCATAGGAGGTATGGTAAACAAGAATGGATCAACATCAAACAAAAGCCCAAAACCAAAAGGGTTTATTTTTAGAAGAAAATAAATCCAAGAAAAGATTTTCAGAGGGCAAACTTATAAGAGGGTTTTTAAGAAGGGTTTAAATGACCTTCTTCAACCAAGCAAGGCTCTTTCTGAAAACAAAAACCACAAAATTTTTGGAGTGTCACAATTAGCATTACCTGAATTATGCTGACAAGGTTAATGTCCCTCTCAAGAAGCTCCTGGATGCGGCTCTACAGTGTTGGTACATCACTAGCCGACCCCCAATCCCGTCCTACGTTGGTCCATGACGCCAGTTGCAACGGACGGCCCGAGTGAAAGTCAGGGGCAGGCGCCCACTTTGTGCCTGTGGGAGCCGTGACGTAAAACCACCTCTGCTGCCATAAATAGGATACCTCTTGGAAAGAACCCTCTGGCCATGGGGCATCGGCGTTCCTGCTTATTATGGCACCTCCGCACTCCGCATGTCTCCCCTCGATCATCTTCGGCTTTACATTGAAGGTCTGGGGCCATAAGCCGAAGTGTGGAGTGACATGGAGAAAAGCCTCGCACATAATGATGAACAACGAGATATGGAGGATAGCGTCCGGAGCTAGATCGTGAAAATCTAACTCGTAATAGAACATGAGCCCCCTCACAAAGGGATCAAGGGTGAGGCCCAAGCCGCGGAGGAAGTGGGGAACAAATACAGCGCTCTCATTGGGCTCGGGAGTTGGGATGACCTGCTCTGGAGCAGGAAGCCTGTGCTGGATGTCGGCAGTCAGGTACCCGACCTCCCTAAGCCTCACAATATCCTCCTCTTTGACCAAGTAGGCCATCCACCGGCCTTGAAGGTTGGATCCGGACATATTGGAGGATCTGGGGTGTTTGAGTTTGGGTCTCGGGTGTTAGAACTCGAGATACGAAAGGGCGCAAGGGTGGTGGAAAAGAGGTATAGGCCTCGGCCCCTTTATTAAGGGGGTGAATATCAAGAGTCCACGGCGTGACCGCTTGAGACTTATCTAAAAACACGGAGTCATACCAACATTCGTCGTGGGGTTGCGCATACCCGTATTGATGGAAGATCCCGCAATAAGGGGAACACGATCTCTGCTTTGGCAGGGCGTGCCAATAAAATCGCCTCGCAACGCGTGTTGAAGTGGGCTAAGAAAAACAGGTTCGGGTTGGGCCGGGCCACGATGCAGGAGCACGATGAACCAAAATTCGCCAACAGAGAAGATTTATGCTATGCTCTCTATGGCGGTATGTGAAGATCATCTTGTAGACCCGGACACGGTTCAGGTGTTCGATGATTACTATTCGGAGATGGAACCCGCCTTGCAATGCCAAAGATAAAACTGCGTGCCGGACTCATCGTCATTGAAGCCTGGTTCAAGGGCACCTGAGGGATTCCTGGATTAGGGGGTATCCGGACGGTCGGACTATATACTTTGTCCGGACTATTGGAGCGTGAAGATACAAGACTCAAGACTCCGTCCCGTGTCCGGATGGGACTCTCCTTTGCGTGGAAGACAAGCTTGGCGATCCGGATATTATGTTTCCTTCTTTGTAACCGACTCCGTGTAAACCCTAGCCCTCTCCGGTGTCTATATAAACCGGAGAGTTTGGTCCTTAGAGGGACGATCACAATCATAAGCATCATAGGCTAGCTTCTAGGGTTTAGCCTCTACGATCTCGTGGTAGACCTACTCTTGTACTACTCATATCATCAATATCAATCAAGCAGGAAGTAGGGTTTTACCTCCATCAAGAGGGCCAGAACCTGGGTAAACATTGTGTCCCTTGCCTCCTGTTACCATCAGCCTAAGACGCACAGATCGGGACCCCCTACCCGAGATCCGCCGGTTTTGACACCGATAGTCGCCATCAGGGATCTGCAGCCTCTTGATCACAAAAGGCAAGATCAAGTTCAGACCGGACCTGCCGTCAACTAGCATCTTCGTCACCTTGAGGTTGCGGATCGTTGGGGAAACCAACAACGGCAAGCACCCGACCGCAGTAGTGCGGTCAGGGTGGTCCTCGGTGTCAAAGATGAAAGGCGTGCTGGACCACTTCAGTGGCTTCCGCTCGTCAAGGGACAGCTCCACCGTTGTGATATCACGCGCCCACTGCTTGAGCTGGCGGTGGGATGTATGTAGCGAGGCGCCACCATCGACGCACAGGCCTCTGTAGCTTTCTCGAACTCGTGGTCGCCAAACTCATCGTCCTCGTTATGATCATCGTCTTCCTGCTTCTTGTCGCAGCCCCGGGTGGGCCTCTCCTGCTGATTATCTTTGCCGCAACGGCCTCCTTGGCCACCACATTTCTTGTCGGATCCCTCGGCACCCTCTTGGCCCTTCTCCTCATCCTGCCACTCATACTCGGCTTTCTGCTTCTCAGCGAGCAACTCAACTTGCTGGCAGTTCTGGAGGTCGTGGCCCTTGGTGCGGTGGATCTTGCAATACTGCTTGTCAGAGCCCCCTAGCTTGTCGGTAGCCGCCAAGGCCCGGCAAGCGGCGCACTCGGCAACCTCCTTGCCGGGTGTCGGGACCCCGACTCAAAGCCACACCGATCTAGCATGTAACACCCATATCACTTTGCGGCCTCACGCACGGTATCCTCACGGGTGTCGCCTTACCTTGTCCGGGAACGTTTGCACCTTTTGGCACACGTATATGATATTGTCGCTAGCATCCATATGACAAGGAGCCCGGGCAGACATGGCTAGTCGTGAACCCAAAGTGGCACTAACCTACGGGGACAGGCATACATGACCCAACAACGAATGTGTCGGTCATCAGCAAGTGAATCCGAGCTGTAGCAACTGGGCTAGCAGGACTCCGGTAAACCGGGCTATAGCAGGCTAACAGGACTCTGGTAGACACCGCATGACATTTCCCCGAAGGGACAGACACAGGAATGAAGAAGGACACATGTCGGCCAGCCTAAATGTTCCAGAGCAGTAGCAAGCTACCAAGGCTCAGTGGAAGCACTAGGAGACATTTCCCGGTAAGAGAGGCTACCAAGGATAAACAACTAGATAGTCAGATCCCACACATACCAAGCATTTCAATAACATACACACAATATGCTCGATATGTGCAAATACAACATGGCATCACAACATGACTCTACAACTCAAGTATTTTATTCAATAGGCTCCGAGGAGCGAGATATTACAAACATGGGTCTCATGACCCAACATTCAGAGCATACAAGTCAATGCACAAACAGAAGCTTAACATGTCTGAGTACAGACATCTACAAATGAAAAAGGCTGAGAAGACTGACTATCTACTAGATCCTGCCAAGGGCACAAGATCGTAGCTGAGGTAACAAGCTAAACATCGAAGTCCATGTGGAACTACTAGTGAGACTGAAGTCTCTCTACAAAAACATAAAGTAGGCAAACGTGAGTACAAATGTACCCAGCAAGACTTACATCAGACCTATGTACATATGCATCATTATCAACAAAGGGGATGGTGGGGTTTAACTGCAGCAAGCCAGCTTTGACTCAGTGGCTATCCTGAACTACAACTGCAAGTAACTCTTTGAGGTGGCGCACACGAGTCCACATATTCACCATATCAATACACCACTATGGATCTGCTCCCGTCTCCCTACGAGAATGCCATCCATAGCACTCACGCTTATCTTGTGTATTTTAGAGTATCCACTTTCACTTCTCTATGAACTGTATAGGCAACCCAAAGGTCCTTTACCACGGACCTGGCTATTCGAATAGATGATGTTAACCCTGCAGGGGTGTACTTCTTCACACACGCTCTCACCACTTACCGCCGTCTACACGACATGTACTCGGCAACCTTCAAGCGGAAGCCCAGCGAGGGTGTCGGCCACGACCTACCTAAACACTCAAGTCTCTAGTCCAGGTTTATCGCCTATTCAGGTTCCATCCGCAGGGAGTCCGGCCAAAGTTTCCACATACTGCCCCGAACGATGTGTGCAGGGTTCCCGAGACACCAAACGTGCGCCCGGTACACCATGCCACGTGCCTACCGCATAACAACCCACCCCTCGGGTCAGGGCTGCGCACGGCCTCCAGCATACTACAAACACCAGAAACTACTTGCAACTCCTGGACAGAGGACAAGGGTGATTAAGAAGCCAAGAGGATCCATTGGTTTCGGGCCCAATGCGTGGTAGTAACTGTTCCATGGATCACAAACACAGAACTCAGTTCCTGAGGACGGCTTCAATGAGACAACCCACCATGTACTCCTACATGGCCTCTCACCGCTACCTTTACCAAATCGTGTTCACACACTTAGCTCACAGACAGTAGGGCATGTTCATCACTGTTCCAATTCATCCCCGATGAATCAGACTTGACACAACTCTAAGCATAGCAGGCATGACAAACAAGCATGAATGAGTAGGCACATCAGGGCTCAAACAACTCCTGCTCAAGCTAGTGGGTTTCATCTATTTACTGTGGCAATGACAGGTCATGCAGAGGATAAGGGGTTCAACTACCGCAGCAAGTAACAGGTGAATCATTGTTGTCCTAATGCAGTAAAAGAGAGCAGGAGCGTGTCGGTGGGAAACGACACCTATGGGATCACTGGAATCCCTACTACGGTTGCGGGGCGCGGGGATCATGAGAAGAGCGGGACTAGTAGATAGCACAAAGGGGATTTACCCAGGTTCGGGCCGCAAAGATGCGTAAAACCCTAGGATCCTGCTTTGGTGGATGTATTTAGTGTTCTTGAGCTCTTGAACTAGCTATAGGTGCTGCTAGGTTCTAAAGAGCCGAATCCCTCTCTAGTGCGCCATGGGCCTCCTTTTATAGGCGAAAGGGGCTACTACAGTGGCACACAGGAGGTGGAAAGTGCTACAGCGCTGTGAGCTTATCACTGGTATTACAGGACAAAGTGCATCTAATGCGAGGCTTAGTTGTCCCTTCACTTTATCGGGGACGGGGGCGAGGCCCGTCCCGTCCGTCGCCGCTCCTCCTTGCTTTGACACGCGCCCTGGCCAGTGATGCATGCGGTGCCTTGTAGGTAGGCAGGCAGCTAAGGTGGCGCGGTGGTGGAGCCTTCACGAGGGGTTGCATGTTGCCACGCAGGTGCCTGCCCAGCTGGTTGGGTCGGCAGATGCATGCGAACGGCAACGGAGACTTGGCTGGCGTGGGCCTGGCGGTGGCCCCGCTGGCGCGCTTGGCGAGGGCCTTGCTGGGTGGCCCGGCAAGCATCTTGCCGCGGCACGCCATCATGCCCGGCAAGGACCTTGCCGGGGGTCTTGTGGGCTTCCTTGGCAAGAACCCTGCCGAGGATTGTTGCCTTCCTATCCTCATTTGATCTTGACTATTCTTTGTCTTCACAAAGATCTGCATGCCACCACGGAGGTGCCTCCCGAGCCTTGTCCCAATGCGTTTGTCTAGCATTGGGGGGCTCAAAGGTGGCTCGCTCAGCTGGTGTGGGGGAGCTGCCCTGGAAAGGGTCTTGCCGGGGCCGCTGAGGCTGCCCCGGCAAGAGTTCTTCCCGGGGAAACCTACTTCATCCATCCGATCTTTGTGGCCTTCGTCCTGGTTGTTGCTTTGTTTGTCTTGAGCCTTCGGCTTCTCTCCGGCTTCCCTTTCCTGCCCTGTTATGCATGGTCGTGGCGGGAGGCTCTGACTGCCCGTGCTCAAGTAAAGGGGTCAAAAGCAGAGTACCTACTTTTGTACACCGACAGGAGCCCCGGGGCCTGGGCCATACATAAGTGCAGCATGTTGTTGGGCCAGGCTCAGAATGGTGCGCGGGAAGTTGGGGCGGATTTTTACGGTGGTAACTGTTCCGTCTGCTACGCTTCTCCACGACACGTGTTGAATGCGCGATGTGGGGGTCGTGTGCATGCGTGTGACGTGGGAGGCATGCGTGGGACAACATTCACACGCATGCGTCGTATCGCAGTAAATGGGAAAGGAGGCGGCCGGCGCCTTCCCCATAAAAAGGAATAACCACGGGCGCGCTGCTCACTTTACCCCCCCCCCCCACTGCGCTTTTGTCCAATCTTAGAACTGTTGTCCCCTTTCTTCCTTATTCTCGAGCCTCTGTGCCTTCATCCATCGCCGCTGTGCTTCTGCCATCCCCTACTTTCCCGCTTCTCGCAGCCGCCATGGTGCCCAAGTTCACAAAAAGCAAGGGAGCGGCGAAGGACGCCGGGGTGATGGAGCAGCCCGAGAGCGAGTTGGTGGCGTGACGGGCGCAGTTCGCTTACTTCCCTTCGACGGTCGGTGTGTCCGAGCTCCGGGAGATGTTCAAGGATCTGTGGGGAGTGAAGACGGGGGAGAGGGAAGACGGGGCATCCAGCCACGCACGTCGTCCCTGCCAGCGCCGGGCCCTCCCCAAATCGGTACCCCTTCTTCTTCGACTATTACTCCTGCGGGCTCTACCCCCGTTTTCTGATTTCTTCAAGGATATCATGCACACCTACGGCTTCTGCCTCTTGGATTTCACCCCGAATTCCATGGCGTGCATGGCTCTCTTCGCACATCTCTGCGAGGGCTTCGTCGTGGTGCAGCCCGGCACGGAGCTCTTCCACCATTACTTCTCCCCTCGGATCCAAAAAGGGGGCGCCATCGCTGGCTGTGTCGCCTGGATTCCGAGGGCCAAGGGGGCATACCCGGACGGCGCCCCAAAGGAGAGGTGGGAAGAATGGTGGGCCGGTGGTGCTGGATTGAGGAGGAGGACCCGCCAGCATTCTGCGAGGTTCGCCAGGAGGCACCGGTCCGTGGGGGCAATTGGGCGACGTCGACACCGATGACGTGAAGCTTACGGCACCACCAGGATCCTTTGGCTCACCCAGGCTGGGCTCATCCTCGAAATGATCGGGGAAGACTTCATCTGCCGCCGAATTGCCCCTCTACACGACAAGGGGAGGCCGGCCTGGCTCTTTGTGAACACCGTCGACATCATGAGGCTCCGCCCCGGCCTCGACAACAACCTGACGGTGCTGAGGCACACCCATCTCTGCCGACGGATCTTCCAGCTCAAGGTTAACAACGAGGGTGAGGTCGAGCGGTCCGGCAAGCTTGCCAGGGCCGCCGCTAACGCCGGCAAGGTCGACAAGGAGCCTGTTTTCAAGCTGTCGGCGGGAGTGGTCCCACCGAGCAACAACTCTCGCTGGAATGAGATCATTGCCATGATGCCGCTCTTCAACGCACATGGCCTTGACCCGAACTGGGTTGAGCCGGACGGGCTTGTGGTGTAGGAGTTCTTCAACACCTTGCATGAGGTGTGCGTCACCGCCGAGCCGCGGCTTATCCAGGACACCTCTCCGGCAGAGCTGGACTACATTGCCGCATGGAGGAGGCGAGGCTTTTCGAGGAGGAGGCAAAGCTCGTCAAGGAGGCTGGCAGGGCCAGCAGCGTGGTGGAAAAGGTTGCGGTGGAGGCGGAGGAGGGGGAGCTCGCCCGGTGGGCAGCAGCCGCTGGAGAGGCCAACGGCGTCGGCACCGGGGCTCCCCTCGTTGAAGACGCCGCCGATGGGTCGTCGGAGGAGGAGGGCGAGGGGGCGAAGACCGCGACTGTCGATCCTCCAATCACCAGAAAAGGGCGGGTCCTACGCCGGGCTATCTCCGGCGAGCCAGTCCGCCTCGACCGGGCCGCGCAGCTGCGGCAAGCCCAGGAAGCGCCCGTGCGCCAGACGATGGCGGTGGCGATGAAGAAAACAGCGAAAGTCGTGGAATCGAAGAAGAAGACATCTGCTTCTTCATCGTCCAAGCGTGCCCGGATGCTATCGCCTCCCCCCTTGCTGGCAAACATGGACGCGGGGATTGCGTTCGACTTCGGGCCTCTCAGCTCGGAGAGAGACCTCGGGCCTCTCAGCCCGGAGAGAAAAAGGAAAGCAACAGAGGAGGAGGAGGAAGAGAACGAAGAGTAAGCTTCTGCTTTCCTCCCTCATTCCTTACACTTCCCCTAATGGCGTTGCTCACTTGTCTTCATCTTGCAGGGATGTGGAGACGCTGGCCCAGAGGATAAAGAGGGCCAGGATTTCGGCGAGTGGCCAGCCCCCGGCAGGCACCTCCAGTACGCCACTTGTGGTGTCGAGCAGCCCAGACAGCAGCCCCCAGCCCAGCCCCAGCATGAGTCCATCACTCATCCTTTGTCAACGTGCGTAATGCATGACCCTTTGGTACTGATCCTGCTATGGATGTAGGAGGGGGAAACACCAAGGGGAGCCGCAGAGGGCTTCTCCCATCGTGCCGCCTCCGTCGACTACGCCGCCCCGAGGGGCGTCCCGTGCAAGGGCACCAAGCGCCGAGGCCATGCGCACAGAGGAGGAGGGGGAGAACACGGGCGCCAGTAGCCTCGCCTCGACGCGAGACCTCGGCGGAGAAGGGACTTCCGCCTCTCGGCCCGGCACAGGAAAGCCACTCGCTCTCCACTTCCGCTTGCGTTCTTTTTTTTCTCTTTTCCTTACTGACTTTCGATCTTGGCTCCGCCCTATCTCCTTCTTGGCGTCCAGACCCCTCCTTAGAGGACGTCGACACCGCCATCAAGGACGTCGCCACGGATGCCGCGGCAGAGGTGGAGAAGATTGCTGCCGAGGAGAGCGCCGGGGGCGCCGCTGAGGACGCCGCCAAGGTGCCCGTTGAAGAGCCTGACAAGGGGCCTGCCGGGGAAGCCGGCGAGGCCACTGCCGAGGAGGTGGCGTTTTACAACCTGCCCTCGTCCTTCGCTGCATCTGGCTCCGCAGGTACCTGAGGGTAAGCGACGACCTCTTCGTCCATCTCCTTGGCACGTCGAGCACCAGGGCTCCCTTTGAGGGAGAGGAGTTTGACGAAGAGGTGCTTGCTGCCGCCAGGCTCGAGGTCGTCGATGAGCCGGGCGTCGGTGGTGTCGGCTCCCAGGAGGAGTAGCTGCTCCAGGCCATGGGTGCCAGCTTCCTGAAGCTTCAGGCGCTCAACCGCGCCCGTCTGGACAAGACCAAGTCCAGGACGATGATGGGGAGAAGGCGGAGGCGGACTTTGGAGGGCGCATCGCTAAGGCGCAGGACTGGTTCCGCTAGGCCCAGGACGAGCTGAAGACCGCCCAGCATGAGCTGGCCAACCGTGAGGTGGAGCTCACCCTGAAGCTGGCCGACGTTGAGAAGGCCCAGGAGACGGCAAAGAAATTGGCCGACGAAGCCGAAGCCGCTCGGACCCAGCACGAGGCCGCACTAACCCAGCACGAGGCCGCATTGAAAACCCAGGAAGAGGACCTTGCCGCGCACGAGGAGAAGCTTGTCGTCCGTGGCAAGGATGAAGAGGTGGGCAAGCTCGTCATGCAGCAGACCTAAGACCTGGAGCAGAGGCATCAGAAAGCACTCAATGCCCAGGCTCAGGTCTACGCTGGCAGGGTGAAGGAGCTGGAGGGGCAAGCTTTGAAGCTGGCCCAGGAGAAGGATATGCTCAACGACGCTCTGACGGAGGCGCGGGGCGAGGTTGTCAGCAAGGCCGGAGAGCTCTCCGAAGCCAACAACTCCATCAGAGACCTGAAGCTGAAGCTGGGAGATCTCGAGAAGATGCTGTCGGAGGCCAGAACCCGGGAGGTGAACCTGACCAAGGAGCTGGAGCTGGAGAAGCAGCTGCTGATGAACGAGACCGCCAACCTCAAGGACCACGAGGCGGGCAAGAAACGTTGGCTCGAACGCCTTGCCGTCGTTGCGAACTCGGCCGCCGATCAGCTGGCCATTATGGGGATGCCGGAGATGAGGTACGCCTCAGAAGTGAGCTTGAGCCCCAATGCCAACCTGACCATATACTTTGAGAAGGTCGTCGGTGCCCTAAGGCGGCTTCATTCCAACCGGGCGGCCTCCCTGGCCGAAGAATCCCGGATACTCTGCCGGGGGACCATGACCAGGGTGCTCACCAAGATTGCGCACTGGCACGCAGACCTCGACTTCGAAGTTGTGCTGAAGAGCTTGCCGGAGGATGCCGACATCACGGCGCTCAATGAGCGTATCCAGCCCATCCTCAGCCGCATCGACAAAATCAAGAGGTTGGAGGGCCAGCGCCGGGACTAGGCATCCCGTTCTCCATCGCCGCTGCAGGTTCATGACCAAGACAATGCTATCTTTAGTTAGAACCACAGCGGCAATTTGTGTAATATAACTCTGCAGTGCCCCTGAAATTATGCATGTTATTTTCCTGTTCGATTTTCCTTTGTATGTCCACCCCACGTCGACCAGGTAGGCTTGTCGGCACGTAAACCCAGGTCGGTGCTATGAGGACGGATCCTCATTAGCCTGCCGGGTGTGCTTGTTGTCGGGCGAAGCACCTTACCGCCCTTGGCGCGGCTGCTCGATCTGTCGAGCTTGACTCGAGTCAGAACCGAGAGCGTTGCCGATGGCGAAAGGCTACCCTTCCGCTCTCGACGCGGCTGCTTGAAGTGTTGAGCGGACTCGAAACAGAACAAGGGTGTTGCCGATCGAAGGAGGGGCCCTCTTACGTACAGGCTCTCCATACATAGGCCGAACCATCGAGGATAATAACTTTATATCTAATGAGAAGAATTTAAAATTCAGCATGACTTAGCTCTCTCGTTGCCGCCTCGGCGTCCTTCAAGCCAACGGGCAGCGCCGCCTTCTTGGCCGCCTTCTCCACAGGAGCTGCGGGGATGATGAACTGCTAGGCCCACCATTGGACCCGATTCTCACAATTGCGCCCCTATCTGGCGCGCTAAAGATGTCGGTGGGAAACGACACCTATGGGATCACTGGAATCCCTACTATAGTTGCGGGGCGCGGGGATCGTGAGAAGAGCGGGACTAGTAGATTGCACAAAGGGGATTTACCCAAGTTCGGGCCGCAAAGATGCGTAAAACCCTACGCTCCTGCTTTGGTGGATGTATTTAGTGTTCTTGAGCTCTTGAACTAGCTCTAGGTGCCGCTAGGTTTGAAAGAGCCGAATCCCTCTCCAGTGTGCCATGGGCCTCCTTTTATAGGCGAAAGGGGCTGCCACAGTGGCACACAGGAGGTGGAAAGTGCTACACCGCTGTGAGCTTATCGCTGGTATTACAGGACAAAGTGCATTTAATGTGAGGCTTAGGTATCCCTTCACTTTATCGGGGACGGGGGTGAGGCCCGTCCCGTCCGTCGTAGCTCCTCCTTGCTTGGCACGTGCCCTGGCCAGCGATGCATGCGGTGCCATGTAGGCAGGCAGGTAGCTGAGGTGGCGCGGTGGTGGAGCCTTCACGAAGGGCTGCATGTTGCCACGCAGGTGCCTGCCCAGCTAGTTGGGTCGGCAACTGCATGTGAACGGCGGCGGAGACTTGGCTGGCATGGGCCTGGCGGTGGCCCCGCTAGTGCGCTTGGCGAGGGCCTTTCCGGGTGGCCCGGCAAGGGTCTTGCCACGGCACGACGTCATCCCTGACGAGGACCTTGCCGGGTGTCTCGTGGGCTTCCTCGGCAAGAACCCTGCCGAGGATTGTTGCCTTCCTATCCTCATTTGATCTTGACTATTCCTTGTCTTCACAAAGATCTGCATGCCACCACGGAGGTGCATCTCGAGCCTTGTCCCAATGCGTTTGTCTAGCATTGGGGGGCTCAAGGGTGGCTCGCTCAGCTGGTGTGGGCGAGCTGCACCGGCTAGGGTCTTGCTGGGGCCGATGAGGCTGCCCCGGCAAGAGTTCTTGCCGGGGAAACCTGCTTCGTCCATCCGATCTTTGTGGCCCTGGTCCTTGTCGTTGCTTTGTTTGTCTTGAGCCTTCGGCTTCTCTCCGGCTTCCCTTTCCTGCCCTATTATGCGTGGCCGTGGCGGGAGGCTTTGACTGCCCATGCACAAGTAAAGGGGTCAAAAGCAGAGCCCCTACTTTTGTACACCGACAGAGCGAGAGAGTGGGATTGTATCGGAATGAACAAGGGGTTTTTGCTTGCCTGGCACTTCTGAAGATAGTATAGTTCTTCATCGGTGTCATCGAACTCATCATCGGAACCATGTCTATCAAGAGGGGACAAACACCGGCAAACAGGGAAGAACATGATCAATGCAATGCAAAATATGATGCATGATCATGGCATGGCAATATGCTGTGGTTTGAGCTAATGCAACTAGCAGCATGTTAAATGGAGTTGGTTTGAATCTAAGATTCAAATTCAAACTCCATATATGACATTTCAAATGCCATTAATTCAAATTGTTGTATACAGCAGCTTTAAGTTGTTCGAACATGCATGATAATGCCATAACCAGATTCTTTGGATTTTTTTGATCATTTTTCATATATAATTTATTTCATTT
Source organism: Triticum dicoccoides (assembly GCF_002162155.2). Classification (NCBI taxonomy): domain Eukaryota; kingdom Viridiplantae; phylum Streptophyta; class Magnoliopsida; order Poales; family Poaceae; genus Triticum; species Triticum dicoccoides. Next base: position 289,087,886 of record NC_041381.1, on the reverse strand, counting down.
GGAGCTATAGATAATTTTCTATAAATTTTATAAGTTTAGAGCATTTTTTGCAATTTCCTGAATTAAGTTTAATCCAGAAAAAGACTTATCGCGTCAGCATTAGGTCATGCTGACCTCAGCAGGTCAACAGGCGTCGTCCAGGTCAAACCTGACCTGTGGGCCACTGGTCAGTGACACAATGCTGCCCAGTGTCAATGACAGGTGGGCCATGTCAGCGGCCATGTCAACGAGGTCAACGCCGACGCGTGGGGCCACTATGATTAACCTAAACTAAATAGAGGTTTAAGCCGTGGTTAGTTAAGGGCGTGGGGCCCATATGTCAGTGGCTAATGTGGTTAAACTAATCGTGATTAAGTCCTAATGATGGTACCATGTCATCATCACCGACGTGTGAACGCCGGCGACCAAATCCGCGGCGGAGGGCATCGGGATTTCGCTACACGGTCCGTTTTGGCGTGCGGGGAGCATCTACGAGGAGCTAGCGGAGGGGCGCATCCAGTGGTGGTAGAGGCTAGAGCTGCGGTGGCCTGCAGAGGCACCGGCAACGAGTTTTGCGGCGGCCAGAGCTCGGGCATGTGCGGGCTAGGAGCTACGCTGCTCGGGCGGGCGAACAGAGTGGCTAGGCAGCACCTACAGGGCAGCAGAAGCACGTTGGAGCAACTGGAGCGAGCGGAGGGACTCGAGAGCACGGAGCTCGCCGTCCATGGTGGACAACGGCGTCGGGTGTTCGCAGGGCGGTGGCTAGCGTGCAAGTTAGAGCGCGGGGAATGAGGGGAAAGACGAAAGACCTCACTGGGATTCCAACGGAGAACTCTGCGGGCTCGGGGAGGCACCATGGACGACGAACGGGCACCGACGATCTCCAGCGCAGAGGAGGAAGAGGACGAGGTAGCCGACGATGCGGGGCATCCGGCATTGCGTGTCTCCTCATAGATGATGAAGACGACCATGCGGTTCTTCTGGTCGGGTCGATGAGGCGAGGTAGTGGCCCTGAGCGCAGTGGTGGCCAATGGCGGCGACGGCACGCTTGGTTGTGCTCGGGGAAGGGACTAGAGGGTGAGGGAGAGAGCAGAGAGTGAGGGAGAGGAGCGAGGGGTCGTGGGGCATCCTCGTGGCGTCGCTAGAAGGGCTAGGAGCGCCTCGGTGGCAAGCAGGAGGTGGCCACGGCGGCGCGCGCGGCCGACAGGCAGCTGCGTGCCTGCTCTGGTGGGAAGTGGGCGATGACTGGCACTTGCCAGGTGGGCTGGGCCGGCTGGAGGAATTGGGCCAGGTAAGTGGCCCAGGTGAGGTTTCTGTTTTATATTTCTGTTCTGTTTTCTTTTATTTAATCTTTTGCCACTATTTTGAAATCAAAACATATTCAAAAACAGTACAAAATATCCTCTGGATATGTTTATGTTGCTGAATGGACTGATCCAAATGCACATAAAATGTTCCAGGATATTTGAAAGTATATTCTATACATATTATGAATATAATTCCAAATGCAACTAGAATAATGATTTAAATTCAGTGCTCAAAATATTCCTCAAAAATGTTCATTATTTTTGATTTGGTCCAAAACCTTTGCCAAAATATAAACAACATTATTTAACGCCATTTAGGAAACATTGAATGCATTTTCCAGGGTTCTTTGCCCTTCTTTTAAGTCAATTTTTGAGGTTTCAGCAATGCTCAATTGAAGTTTCAGAAATTTAAACACGGTGCATGGATGCTTATGCAAAGTCAGGCAAGGACTAAGCTAGGGCTGTGACACCGGGGTCGCTTGCCTTGGCCTTCTTGGTGGTGCCGGTGTCGTCGGACCCCTCGACGGCAAGCATGGTCTTGCCCTTCCGCTTCCTGTTACGGCGCCGGCCCTTCTTTGTCGGCGTAGCAGCGTCATCCGTGGAGTCGGTTTCCGCGCCGGCGTCCTCACCGGGGTACTTCCTCCCCTCTTCAGCTCGAGCGCACCGATCGGCCAGAACATAAAGTTCGGCCACATCCTTGACTGTGTTCATCGTCAGCTCCTCACGCATCTTGCGGTTACGCACATTCTGATGGAATGCACTGACCACGGCGGCAGGATGAACGTCTGAAATGTTGTACTGCACTTGTCTGAACCTTTGGATGTACTTGCGCAAGTTTTCTCCTTCCTTCTGGGGATGATATGCAAATCGCTCGCCTGGCCATAAGCTTGGTGGCCTCCAGTAAAGGCGCCAACAAACTCATGACACAGATTCGACCAGGAAGAAATGGAGTCCACCGGCAAGTGCATCAACCATGACATAACATTGGGCTAGAGTGCCAATGGAAAGTAATTGGCAAGCACCTTATCGTCGCGAGCCCCACTAGCTTGCATCGTGATGGTGTAGATGCTGAGGAACTCCGACGGGTGAGTCCTACCGTTGTACTTCTCGCCAACGTCGGGCTTGAACGTGCGGTGGGAGGGCCACTGGAACTACCGCAGCTCACGGGTGAACGCCGGACAGCCCACCTCGTAGGGTAGGCCACCGTAGCCTTCCGGCGTTGGGTGGTCCACAGTGGGCCCCGCTCGCCTGTCCGACTGGTGGCACGCATCGCGTCGGCGCTCGATGGTGGTTCGAGCGTCTTCAAGAGCTCGCTCCCGAAGGATTTGACGTTGATCGCGGTGGTTCGCGGGTCATATGACGCTATGGAGATATCATCACATGTGTCGTCACGAAGGATCGACACTCATGGTGGCCGGTGTGGAGGAGGGGAGTGCACCGTGGCCGCATCGCCTCCGGCCCGTCCACTGCTGGCATGCCGTGGCTCGACGGAACAACAGCCTACGGGCCCCGCCGGTCGAAACTCATCTTTGTTGGCAATGCCGACGAGGCTCCGGACGGTGGCCCTCCATTCGTTGAGCTTCTCCGCAGCAGGAGGAAAGTTGAGGAGCAGCTGCGCACGGGCTAGGGCTTCTGCTGGCGTGGGCGGTGGCGAAAGCTGCATGGACCATGATGTGCTTCGACTTCTAACTACATTAGAAGGAGCTCCATCACGGCCCTGCGGCCGTCCGCCACCTCCTCCAACACCTAGGCGCGCATGCTGGCCCTCCTCGTCACATGAAGGCCGCACGGGGCTCTTCCCAGGGCAGCGCCCAGGGTCACCAGCGGGGCGGCGCTGCTCATCGCACACGACCTAAGTAGAATGCGTCGTGGGCGCCGGTGTTGGTGTCTTGGAGGGCCCCGCGCCGCCTGCGGGTGGCCCAACTCCGTCTCTGGAATTCACGGTGTGTGGCTCGTCGCCTAGCGCACGAACGACGCCGCTCACCAGGCCCGGACTGCCAGGGTGATGTGGATGTTTGCGGGCCGCGCCATAGGTTCTCTCTGTGACTGGCCCGCTACTGGTCCGCACCAGCACAGGCAGCCCGGTCCCAGACGAACTGATCGCCGTGGTCGTCTTCTTCTTGGGAGCCATGGCGATGAAGAGCTGTGCTACAAGCTGCTAAACCAGATGGTCACTACTGTGCCCCCTACCTGGCGCGCCAAAGATGTTGGTGGGAAACGACACCTATGGGATCACAAGGATCCCTTCTGCGTTGCGGGGTGTTGGGTGGTGAGAGAGCAGGACCAGTAGTCAGTACAAGCACGCGGGTCGTTTACCCAGGTTCGGGCCGTAGAGATGAGTAATACCCTAGTCCTGCTTGGATGTGTGTATTAGTGTTCTTGAGGTTCTTGAACTAGCTACAATGAGTGTAACTTGTCCAAAAGTCCGAATCCTTCTCCTGGATGCCTCGGGCCTCCTTTTATACGCAAGGGGATCGCCAAAGTGGCACACAGGAGGTGGCATCGGGGTACTGTGATTAAGCCTATCCCTTGCCATTAGGACAAAGTGCATTTAATGTGCCCCTGACATGTCCCCTTCACTTTACCGCCACTTCGCCCTGCCTCGACACGCTCCTAGGCCAGCGAGGCGATGGTGCCATGTAGGCTGGCAGGCTGCTGAGGTGGCGTGGTGGTAGGGCTTTCACGAAGATTTGCATGCCACCACGTAGGCATGTGCTGAGTTGGCCGAGAAGCCTCGTGCTGACACGCAGGTGCCTGCCCAGCTGGTGGGCTGGCAGCTGCATGGGAGCAGTGGCAGAAACCTGGCGGGTGAGGGCCTGGCCGTGGCCTCATGGATGTCCTCGGCAAGGGCCCTACCAGCGCCTCGAAAAGGGTCTTGCCGCGGCGTTGCGGTCGTCCCCAGCAAGGGTCTTGCCGAGGGCCTTGTGGGTTTCCTCGGTGAGGGTCTCGCCGAGGTTCGTCGTCTTTTACTCTTCTGATTCGAAGTGTTCCTTGTCTTCACAAAGATCTGCATGCCACCATGGAGGCGCCCCCCGAGCCCATGTCCTAACGTAGTTGGTGACGCTGGAGAAACTGGGGCCCAAGGGTAGCGCGTACTGTTGGCGTCAGGTAGGCTGCTCCGGCAAGGGCCTTGCCGGGGCCGTGGGGGCTGCCCCGACAAGGACCTTGCCACGGGAAACCACTTTGCCTTCTTGCTCTTTATGCTTCTGTCTTGGCATAGCTTTGATTCCATGTTTCCTCCCTGCTTAGGCGTGGTCGTGGGCGCGGCTCTGACTGCCCGTGCACAAATAAGGGGTACAAAGGAGCGCCCCTACTTTAGTACACCGACAAAGTTGCTCCTTCAACTTGGCATTCTCCTCCACAAGATGCACATGATCACAACGCGGGTTAGTAGCATTTGCATTATCAATTAAGACAAAAGTGGCTTTCTCCTTGGTTAGCTTCACTTGGAGTTGATCATGAGACTCCTTGAGGCTAGCATGAGCACCCGTCAAAGCCTTGTGAGCCTTGTCAAGTATATCAAACTCCTCCTTCAGTCTAGCATGGTCAACCCCAAGTTTAGCCTTCTCGGAATTGAGCACACGAGATACAACAAGAGCATGATCAAGATATTTCTTTAATTTAGCATGGTCATCATTGTGTGACTCCTCAAGAGCCAAACAATGAACACGCCCTTCCTCAAGCGCATTAGAGAGATTCGATATCTCATCGGCATAGTCACGACTATGACCTTCCATCTTAGAGGTGATTTCTTCATGAGCCTCGATCATGTCATTGGCTTCACCAAGTTGTTCCAAGAGAGCAACAAAGTGCTTCTTGGATTTGCCCTTGAGCTTACTCATAAAAGACTCAAATTCATTTACTTCCTCATTAGACCCCTCACTTTCATCAATACAATCCGTCAAGGAAGGATTAGTAATGATGGTAGTTTTGATGTTGGGGGTTACCTTGTTGGTGGCTTTGGCCATGAGGCACTTGGCGGTGATGTTCTCATTGGGTAAATCAAAGAGGGACACCTATGGAGTTGTGGCAATGGCAACGGAGGCCATGGCTTCACCATCTTCATCATCAGCATCATCCTCATTGTACTATTCTTGTGACACCAACCCTTTGGTCGTAGTCTTCTTGGTGAAGTTGTTCTTGTTGGGGAAGGACTTGGCTTTGTCTTTTCGGATGAGATTGCCACCATTGTCTTCCCGCTTATCGTAAGGGCACTCCACAAAAAAGAGGCTCACATTGCCACAATTGTAACATATCCTCACACGTTGCTTGCCCTTGATGCCACTAGAGTTGTTGTTGAAATTGGGCCTTGAGTTCTTCTTGCTCCAAATTGCCTTGAAGCGAGAGCCATGTTCAAATGATAATCATATTTCGTGTCTTCGGGGTTGCTCTCCTCATCTTCCTCTTCTTCCACACTAGCCTTGTCCTTCAAGGCAAGGTTGTGCTTCTTTTCTCTTTGAGAACGCAACACCGCATTGTCGGCGGTCTTGTCCAAGATCCTCATTGCCACAAACTCATCCAATAGGTCAAGGTGTGGAAGTCCGGCCTTTGACGGATGACGGAGGACACGGCCTTGTGGTAAGGCATCATGGCCGTGAGGAACTTGCGCTTGATCCAATTGTCATCCGTATCCTTGCTCCCATGATCTCGGAGTGAGACCGCGAGAGTGGTTAATCTCCGGTAAAGCTCGTGAGGTTCTTCGTCTTCATTCATTGCAAACTCATCGGCTTCATCTTGCGCCACTTCATAGTTGGAGCTTTGAATGCTTCCGCTTCCCTTGTTAATGGAAACAACATGGTGTCATGCTTCCTTGGCCATGGTGTATGGTCGGAGATGCACAATATCTTCAGATGGAATTGCATCTTGGTTGATGAAGAGAGCATTCTCGTTGAATTGATAGTCCGCGGATTCTCTAGGGGTGAAGTTGCTTGGGTCATGCGGATAGAAACCTTGCTCAATGATTCTCCAAAGATCAGTATTAAGATGATTTAAATGACGTTTGAAGTGATAGACCCAAGAGTCAAAATCCTCATTTTTCGCAATCTTAGGAGGAGGACCAACATGATTCAAATGAGTGGAGGGAACCGGTCCTCCATAAGTAGGTGGAGGTTCAACATGGGCAAAGATGCCGCTGCCATTTCTACCACTCGATAAAGGAACTTTATAACAAGAAGCTTCCCCCTTATCGGAGTTAGCATCCGCCACCTTGTTAGTGGGAGCGACCACTTCCATCGGTGCGGTGGATAACTTAAGACCATCAAGAAACCCCTTGAACATGCCTTTGATCTTGGTCGTCATGGAGGTTTTCAATGTGTCCAAAGCCACATTCAATTCCTCACGTGAGACCAGGGATCCCCCATCAGTTGTAGACGAAGACGAATTCACACCGGGGTGCTCCTCCTCACCGTCTATGGTGTCAACCATAATCTTTGGACGGTAAAGTCCTTAATAAAGAGAAGAAGCTCTGGTACCAATTGGAAAGATCGATATAGTTGACTAGAGGGGGTGAATAGGCAACTAACATTTTTAGCTTTTCTTTACCAAATTAAACTTTTTATCAAAGTAGGTTCTCTAGATATGCAACTAGGAGAGCAACCTATATGATGCAACAACAATAAGCACACAATCAAGAAAATGATATAACACAATATATCTTGCACAAGTAAAGATGAGAGATAACCAAAAGTGGAACTGATGGCGACGAGGATGTGTTACCGAAGTTCCTTCCCTTTGAGGGGAAGTACATCTCTGTTGGAGCGGTGTGGAGGCACAATGCTGCCCAAGAACCACTACGGCCACCGTATTCTCCTCACGCCCTGACACAATGCGAAATGTCGTGATTCCACTATTGGTGCCCTTGGAGGCGGCGATCGAACCTTTACAAACAAGGTTGGGGCAACCTCCACAACTTAATTGGTGGCTCCGATTGACACCACGAAGCTTCACCACAATGGACTATGGCTCCGCGGTGACCTCAACCGTCTAGGGTGCTCAAACACCCAAGAGTAACAAGATCCGCAAGGGATTAGTGGGGGGAATCAAATTTCTCTTGGTGGAAGTGTAGATCAAGGCATTCTCTACCAATCCCTAGAGAATCAACAAGTTTGATTGGCTAGGGAGAGAGACTGGGCGAAAATGGAGCTTAGAGCATCAATGGAGCTTAGGGATGGAAGAGGTAGTCAACTCGGAGAAGAAGACTCCCCTTTTATAGTGAAGGGACAAATCCAACCGTTATCCACTTAACCAGCCCGTGACATGCGGTACTACCGCACGAGACAAGCGGTACTACCGCAAGGCGTTGTGGTACTACCGCTAGGCGGTGCGGTACTACCGAACCCATGATAGACACCAGAATAAGCCCTTTTGCATTGACGCTACGAGCGGTAGAACCGCCAGAGCGGTACTACCGTGCGCCCTTCTGGTACTACCGCAGGCAGGGTTCGACTGGGCTGGGAAGGCACGGATGAATAACATTACATCCGTGACTACTTCCACTAAGTTTAGATCGGTGCAAAGATCCGTCATGGTACTACCGCATCTAGGGAGCGGTACTATCGCAAAGGGCGCGGATGTAAAAAATTACATACACCCCTACTTTCGCGTGAGTAGCAATGCTGGACCAGAAGACACGGTACAACCGCGACCTAGGAGCGGTACTACCGCAAGGTGGTGCGGTACTACCATGAGCCTCTGCGGTACCACTGCTCCCTTGAGCAGTACTACCGCACGCCACAACACACTACCACTTGGAGTCGTTCATTTTGGAGAGACACGGTTAACTGATCGGTGCTCCAAAGAGGCAAGGGCAAGGTGGTGCAAAGGAACAGACGTGTACGTGATGATTCCACCCTAACCTTTCCGAAGCAGACCCCCTCTTAATAGTACGGCTTTCCTACTACTCAAATCCACCAAAAGGAAACATAGAAAAACACCGTCTTCACTAGGCTCCGAGGGGCATCGAATCATCTTGTGCCAAAACATGAGATATCTGAAATGCTCAATGCACACGATTAGTCTGCAAAAGCATTGTCATCAATCACCAAAACCACTTAGGGTGAAACATGCCCTTACAACTAGGAATACTAGAGGTGAAACAAGAACGTGAAGTGCATATTCATGAAGACGACTACATCATACTAGATGACACGGGCACAGACAGTGATGAAGATGAAGACAGTGATAAGGATGAAGATAGTGAAGATGATGCTAGAGATCACGATTTTGAGCCCATGGAGTCTTTCGGCGTTCAAAACTTCTAGAGGACCACCCTATTAGTTTTCTTCCAACTAGTTAGAATCGTTCATGAGCTTTGTAATAGTAGTTTGGATCGTTTGTGTGAATCTTTTTTGATATTGAGTGGTGTGAATTGAATGTATATGCCTCATATGCATATGGGTAGTGAAATCTCTCATAGACCTTATTCTATTATGTATTCTCACCTCTCTAACCCATCAAATGCCTCTGAGACGTGACCCCGGATTCACTTTCCCGCCAGAGATCACCTAGTTGTTCCAGCAGCAGAATGCCTTGATGCAGATGATGATCCAAAACTAAGGCAGCAGCAGCAACAACAACAACCAACCAACCAACCAACCAACCAACCACCGCCACCACCCCTTGTTGACAACTTAGCCCGTTTCCTAAGGTTTAATCCGCCGGTGTTCTCTAGCATGACCAAGCCGATTGTTGCAGATGATTGGCTCCGCAAGATCGGGAGGGAGCTGACCACTGCTGGATGCACGGATGCGGAGATAGTGCGCTTTGCCACACATCAGCTTGATGGACCTGCAGCCTCTTGGTGGGAGAATTTCACCACCACTTACCCCATTGCTACAGTTACATGGGATCAGTTTCAGCAGGCCTTCCGCACCGCACATGTCTCTGCTGGAGCCATGAGTTGGAAGAAGCATAGGTTCTGCAACTTATGCCAAGGGAGTTGTACAGTGGGGCAGTATGTGGATGAGTTCAGCAAGTTAGCATGCTATGCACCAGATGATGTGGCCACAGATGTCGTGAAGCAGGAGAAGTTTCTTGAGGGACTCAATGATGGGCTGATTATGCAGTTGATGGTGGCAACCTTCAACAACTACCAGGATCTGGTAGATAGGGCCCTCATGGTTGAAGGCAAGAAGCAGCAGATAGATAACCGCAAGAGGAAGTATGGACAGGGGAAGTATAATTCTGGAGCTCAGCAGAAGCCTCGCTATTCCCCGTACTCGGGAGGACACACTCATCATAACCATGGAGGGCATAACCATAGAGGTCGTTCGCAGAATGGAGGAAGTTCACACAACCATAGTGGCCCTAAGAATGGTAATGGGAATGGAGGAAGCAACAGTTAGAGCCGTTCCAACCCCGCGACACCCGCCAAGAAAGATCTGAGTCACATTACCTGTTTCATGTGCGGGAAGACCAGACACTACGCCACTAAATGTCCCGAGGCAAAGAATGGAAATGGCAATGGAAGCTATGGGAAGAAGCCCAACCCTTTCACCATAGGTCAGTTGATACACATTAGTGTGGAGGAAATTCAGGAGAGACCCATTAAGATTCTTGAGTTTGCCAGCCGAGTTACTCGCACCAGAGTCATCAAGTTTTGCAAGTTTCAGTGGAGACACCATACCAAGTAGGAAGCTACCTGGGAGCGCGAACAAGACCTCCGCAAGGACCACCCACACCTTTTTGCTGACCAACCCGAATCTTGAGGGCGAGATTCATCTTAAGGGGGTAGGTTTGTAACATCCCAATTTTCAATTTGGATGATATTCATAGAACATTCATATGCATCCATGATTTATACATTTTGTTGCTTTTGTTGTGGTTGCATTTTGATCCAAGAGACCTTAAGCAATTCAGGGACCAATTTGAGAGAGCTGGGGGTTCCCAAAAAATCCATTTTTTTTATTTATCAAAATTTGGTAAATTGGAGTATCCGTTGCATCTGGGTTATGCAGTATCCGTTGCAATGGGAGGCGGGTGACAATGGTGATCTCGTGCGCTTGGAAGTAATGTCGCAGCTTCCTCGAGGTCATAAGGAGGCCGAAGAACAATTTTTGCACACCTGAGTACCTCGACCTAGCCCCCTGCAAGAGGGAGCTGGCAAAGTAAACTGGGTGCTGCACCATTTTCTTCTTCTGCACCACTTCACCTATTCGCGCGGGCCCTGTTGCTCTGGTTTCAGCCTTCGCCGGGGACTCAGTCTTGCTAGGACCGAGCCCTGCCTGGGAGGGTTCTGGCTCACCATCTGTTGATTCTGCCGTTGCTGATGTCTCTTTGTTGACCTCTCTCTATGCCACCAGTGCGGCGCTAACCACCTGATTCGTTGCCGCTATGTACAGCAGCAACGGTTCTTGTGGTTTAGGCGCTACCGGCACTGGGGTAGAGGAGAGGTATTTCTTCAAATCCTGCAGCGTTACCTCGGCCTCTGGGTTCCACTCCATTGGGCCTGCCTTCTTCAAGATCTTGAAAAAAGGAAGGACACGCTCCGTGGACTTGGAGATGAATCTGATCATGGCGGAAACGCAGCCAGTGAGCCGACGCATGTCTTTGATCCGCTTAGGTGCCTCAATTTGCTCGATGGCTTCGATCTTGTCTGGGTTTGCCTCAATCCCGTGCTGCGACACAAAGAACCCGAGAAGCTTGCCGGACGGGACACCGAAGACACACTTATCAGGGTTCAACTTGAGGTTGATATTGTGCAGGTTTGCAAATGTTTCCTCCAGATCTGGCACAAGTGTTGCTTTGTCCTTGGTTTTGACCACTATGTCATCCATATAAGCTTCCATATTTCTATGTAGTTGGGGCTCAAAACCAATTTGGACTGCTCTTGCAAAGGTCGAGCCAGCACTCTTCAACCCGAAAGGCATCCGTAAAAAGCAATACGTACCACATGGGGTGATGAATGTCGTCTTCTCCTCGTCTTCTCTTGTCATAAAGATCTGATGGTACCCTGAGTAGGCGTCGAGGAATGATAGCAGGTCACACCCGGCCGTGGAGTCAAGAATATGGTCGATGCGCGGTAACGGGAAGGGATCCTTTGGACAAGCTTTATTGATGTCTGTGTAATCAATACACAGTCTCCACTTCCCCTTTGCCTTGCGCACCACTACCGGGTTGGCCAACCACATCAGATGGAGCACCCCACTTACCAAGCCTGCCGCCTCTAGTTTTCTGATCTCCTCAGTGATGAACTCCTGCCTCTCCAGAGCTTGCTTCCTGACCTTCCGCTTGACGGGTCGTGCATGAGGACAGACAGCAAGATGGTGCTCAATCACTTCCCTGGGAATGCCGGGGATGTCGGACGCTTGCCATGCAAGCACATCGACATTCGCCCACAGGAAAGGACGAGCTCCCTTTCCTATTTGCCATCGAGGGTGGAGCTTATGGTAAAAGCCCCTCCCGTGCCGTCCTCCTTGACGGACACCTTCTTGGTCTCTGGTGGTGCAGCTCTGGACTTCTTGCTCTTACTGGTGGAGCTCTCTGGCACGTCCTTAACGGGAGCGCAACACCCCGAGGAGGTGCGCTTGCCGGAGTGGGTGCGAGGAGTCTCGCCGGTCTTCCTTCCTCCCGGGGCTTCAACGGCAGGAGCAGGTGCCTTGGCGGTAGCCACTGCAACCGCTTCCCGGTAGAGTTGGTCAACGCAAATCAGCGCGTCTTTCTTGTCAGAGGGAACGGTGATGATGTTCATTAGCCCGGTCATCTTCAACGTGTTGTATGCATAGTGAGAGGCCGCCATGAACTTGGCCAGCGCCAGGCGGCTGAGGATCCCATTGTAAGGCAAGGGGATTTCGGCTACATCAAAGACAATCCTCTCCGTCCTGTAGTTTAACTCGCCTCCGAACGTCACGGGCAGCGTGACCTTTCCCTTCGGCTGGCTCCTCCCCAGATTGACCCCTTGGAACGTGCCCGTCTCCTTGATGTCTCCGTCAGGGATCTGCAGCCTCTTGATCACAATAGGCGAGATCAAGTTCAGACCAGCCCCGCCGTCAACTAGCATCTTCGTCACCTTGAGGTTGCGGATCGTTAGGGAAACCAACAATGGCAAGCACCCCACTGCAGTAGTGCGGTCAGGGTGGTCCTCAGTGTCAAAGATGATAGGCGTGCTGGACCACTTCAGTGGCTTCCGCGCGTCAAGGGACGGCTCCACCGCTGTGATCTCACGCGCCCACTGCTTGAGCTGGTGGTGGGATGTATGCAGCGAGGCGCCACCGTCGACGCACATGGCCTCTGTAGCTTTCTGGAACTCGTGGTCGCCAGACTCATTGTCCTTGTTATGATCATCGTCTTCCTGCTTCTTGTCGCCGCCCAGAGCGGGCCTCTCCTGCCGATTATCTTTGTCACGGCGGCCTCCTTGGCCGCCCGTTTCTTGCTGGATCCCTGGGCACCCTCTTGGCCCTTCTCCTTCTCCCGCCGCTCATACTTGGATTTCTTCTTCTCAGCGAGCAGCTCAACTTGTCGGTAGTTCTAGAGGTCGTGGCCCTTGGTGCGGTGGATCTTGCAATACTACTTGTCGGAGCCCCCTGGCTTGTCGGCAGTCGCCAAGGCCCGGCAAGCGGTGCACCCGGCAACCTCCTTGCCGGGGTCGCTTGCCTTGGCCTTCTTGGTGGTGCCGGTGTCGTCGGACCCCTCGACGGCAAGCACGGTCTTGCCCTTGCGCTTCCTGTTATGGCGTCAGCCCTTCTTTGCCAGGGTAGCAGCGTCATTCGTGGAGTCGGTTTCTGCACTGGCGTCCTCACCGGGGTACTTCCTCCCCTCTTCAGCTCGAGTGCACTGATCGGCCAGAACATAAAGTTCCGCCACATCCTTGACCTTGTTCATCGCCAGCTCCTCACACATCTTACGGTTACGCACATTCTGATGGAATGCATTAATCATGGCAGCAGGATGAACTTCTAGAATGTTGCACTGCACTCGGCTGAACCTTTGGGTGTACTTGCGCAAGTCTTCTCCTTCCTTCTGGGGGATGATATGCAAATTGCTCGCCTGGCCATGAGCTTGGTGGCCTCCAGTAAAGGCGCCAACAAACTCATGACACAGATCCGACCAGGAAGAAATGGAGTCCACCGGCAAGTGCATAAACCATGACATAACATTGGGCTTGAGTGCCAACGGAAAGTAATTAGCAAGCACCTTACCGTCGCAAGCCCCAGCAGCTTGCATTGCGATGGTGTAGATGCTGAGGAACTCCGATGGGTGAGTCTTGATGTTGTACTTCTCGCCAACGTCGGGCTTGAACATGCGGTGGGAGGGCCACTGGAACTGCCACAGCTCATGGGTGAAGGCCAGACATCCCACCTCGTAGGGTAGGCTACCTTAGCATTCCGGCGCTGGGTGGTCCACAGTGGTCCCCGCTCACCTGTCCGACTGGTGGCGCGCATCGCGTCGGTGCTCGATGCTGGTTCGAGCGTCTTCATGAGCTTGCTCCCGAAGGACTTGACGTTGATCGCGGTGGGTTCGAGGGTCGGACAATGCTATGTAGATATCATCACGTGCGTCGTCGCGACGGATCGACACCTGCGGTGGCCGGTGTGGAGGAGGGGAGTGCACCGTGGCCGCATCGCCTCCGGCCCGTCCACCGCTGGCATGCGGTGGCTCGACGGAGCAACGGCCTACGGGCCCCACCAGTCGCAACTTATATTTGTTGGGGATGCCGACGAGGCTATGGACGGTGGCCCTCCCTTCGTCGAGCTTCTCCGCAGCAGGAGGAAAGTCGAGGAGCAGTTGCGCGCAGGCAAGGACTTCCGCTGGCGTGGGCGGCGGCGAAAGCTGCATGGACCGTGATGCACTTCGACTTCTAACTACGTTAGAAGGAGCTCCATCACGGCCCTACGGCCGTCCGCCACCTACGCCAACACCTCGGCGGACATGCTGGCCCTCTTCGTCACATGAAGGGCGCACGGGGCTCTTCCTAGGGCGGAGCCAGGGTCACCAGTGGGGCGGCGCCGCTCATCGCGCACGACCCGAGAAGAACGCTCCATGGGCGCAGGTGTTGGTGTCTTGGAGGTCGCCACGCCGCCGTATGGCGGCATGATGACGCCCTTGGAGGACCCCAAGCCGCCTGCGGGGGGCCCAACTCCGTCTCTGGAATTCGCGGCGTGTGGCTCATCGCCTGGCGCACGAACAACGCCGCTCACCAAGCCCGGACTGCCAGGGTGATGTGGATGTTCGCGGGCCGTGCCACGGGTTCTCTCCGTGACTGGCCCGCTACTGGTCCGCACCGGCACAGGTAGCCCGGTCCCGGACGAACCGATCGCCGTGGTCGTCTTCTTCTTGGGAGCCATGGCGATAAAGAGTTGTGCTACTAGCTGCTAAACCAGATGCTCACTAATGTGCCCCCTACCTGGCGCGCCAAAGATGTTGGTAGGAAACGACACCTATGGGATCACAAGGATCCCTTCTGCGGTTGTGGGGCGCTGGGTGGTGAGGAGAGCAGGATCGGCAGTACGTACAAGCACGCGGGTCGTTTACCGAGGTTCGGGCCGCAGAGATGCGTAATACCCTAGTCCTGCTTGGATGCGTTTATTAGTGTTCTTGAGGTTCTTGAACTAGCTACAATGAGCGTAACTTGTCCAAAAGTCCGAATCCTTCTCCTGGATGCCTCGGGCCTTCTTTTATAGGCAAGGGGATCGCCACAGTGGCACACAGGAGGTGGCATCAGGGTACTGTGAGTAAGCCTATCCCTTGCCATTACGGGACAAAGTGCATTTAATGCGCCCCTGATGTGTCCCCTTCACTTTACCGCCCCTTCGCCCTGCCTCGACACGCGCTTGGGCCAGCGAGGCAGTGGTGCCATGTAGGCTGGCAGGCTGCTGAGGTGGCGCGGTGGTAGGGCTTTCATGAATATTTGCATGCCACCACGTAGGCATGCGCTGAGTTGGCCGAGAAGCCTCGTGCTGACACGCAGCTGCCTGCCCAGCTGGTGGGCTGGCAGCTGCATGGTAGCAGTGGCAGAAACCTGGCAGGTGCGGGCCTGGCTGTGGCCTCGCGGATGTCCTCGGCAAGGGCCCTACCGGGGCCCCGGCAAGGGTCTTGCCATGGCGTTGCGGTCATCCCCAGCAAGGGTCTTGCCGGGGGCCTTGTGGGTTTCCTCGGTGAGGGTCTCGCCGAGGTTCGTCGTCTTTTACTCTTCTGATTCGAAGTGTTCCTTGTCTTCACAAAGATCTGCATGCCACCATGGAGGCTACCCCCGAGACCATGTCCCAACGTAGTTGGTGACGCTAGAGAAACTGGGGCCCAAGGGTGGCGCATCCTACTGGCGTCAGGTAGGCTGCTCCGGCAAGGGCCTTGCCGGGGCCGTGGGGCTGCCCTGGCAAGGACCTTGCCGGGGGAAACCACTTCGCCTTCTTGCTCTTTATGCTTCTGTCATGGCGTTGGTTTGATTCCATGTTTCCGCCCTGCTTAGGCGTGGTCGTGGGCGCGGCTCCGACTGCCCGTGCACAAATAAGGGGTACAAAGGAGCTCCCCTACTTTAGTACACCGACAAAGTTGCTCCTTCAACTTGGCATTCTCCTCCACAAGATGCACATGCTCACAACACGGGTTAGTAGCATTTGCATTATCAATTAAGACAAAAGTGGCTTTCTCCTTGGTTAGCTTAACTTGGAGTTGATCATGAGACTCCTTGAGGCTAGCATGAGCACCCATCAAAGCCTTGTGAGCCTTGTCAAGTATATCAAACTCCTCCTTCAGTCTAGCATGGTCAACCCAAAGTTTAGCCTTCTCGGAATTGAGCACACGAGATACAACAAGAGCATGATCAAGATCTTTCTTTAATTTAGCATGGTCATCGTTGTGTGACTCCTCGAGAGCCAAACAATGAACACGCTCTTCCTCAAGCGCATTAGAGAGATCTGATATCTCATCGGCATAGTCACGACTATGACCTTCCATCTTAGAGATGATTTCTTCATGAGCCTCGATCATGTCATTGGCTTCACCAAGTTGTTCCAAGAGAGCAAGAAAGTTCTTCTTGGATTTGCCCTTGAGCTTACTCATAAAAGACTCAAATTCATTTACTTCCTCATTAGAAACTCACTTTCATCAATGCAATCCGTCAAGAAAGGATTACTAATGATGGTAGTTTTGATGTTGGGGGTTACCTTGTTGGTGGCTTTCGCCATGAGGCACATGGCAGTGATGTTCTCATTGGGTGAATCAAAGAGGGACACCCGTGGAGTTGTGGCAATGGCAACGGAGGCCATGGCTTCACCATCTTCATCATCATCATTGTCGGTATCAAAACCGGCGGATCTCGGGTAGGGGGTCCCGAACTGTGCGTCTAGGCGGATGGTAACAGGAGGCAAGGGACACGATGTTTTTACCCAGGTTCGGGCCCTCTCTATGGAGGTAAAACCCTACTCCTGCTTGATTAATATTGATGATATGGGTAGTACAAGAGTGGATCTACCACAAGATCAGAGAGGCTAAACCCTAGAAGCTAGCCTATGGTATGATTGGTGTTCGTCCTACGGACTAAAACTCTCCGGTTTATATAGACACCGGAGAGGGCTAGGGTTACACAGAGACGGTTACAATGGGAGGAGATCTTCATATAGTATCGCCAAGCTTGCCTTCCACGCCAAGGAAAGTCCCATCCGGACGCGGGACGAAGTCTTCAATCTTGTATCTTCATAGTCCGAGAGTCCAGCCAAAGGTCATAGTCCGGCCATCCGGACACCCCCTAATCCAGGACTCCCTCAGTAGCCCCCGAACCAGGCTTCAATGACGACGAGTCCGGCGCGCAAGTTGTCTTCGGCATTGCAAGGCGGGTTCTTCTTCAAATTCTCTATACCCGTCGAATAGTGTCCGGCTTCTAGTGCGTGCTGCCCTCCTCAGCTTCTGTGCCCCATAATGACCATCTTCCACGTGTCAAACGAATGCGAAAAGCCAGGGGATTTTTTTTAATTTACCCCCCCCCACCCCGGTTGCGTTAATGAACCGCCCATAAAAGAGACGGGGATTTAGATCCAATTCACACCATCTTCCCTTCGCGAGCCTTCATCAGAGTGCCTTCGACAGGGATCCATTCCACCATGGCCGGTCGGTGCAGCTCCTCTTCTTGCCTTTATCTTGCATGCCGTGAACTAATAGTGTTTCGTTTCGTAGGGTAAATCCTTGAGGCGGAAGGCCGAGCCCACGGTGGGTAGCCAACAAGGGCCGCTGAAGCCAGGCGGACCAAAAAGAAGTGCGGACCAGATCGAGATTCCGGCGCAACGGTACGGCGTGCAAATTTAACGCCTAGGGTTTATGCCCTTGAGTCTTACTAACGCTCATGATTTTCTTAGAAAGAAGAGAGCCCGCCGGACTATATCCGCCGGCCAAGGTTCAAGGCCGGGTCCGGAAGCAGAGACGGACATGGGGCGCGCCTCGGGCGTTCTTCCGACAGAGGACGCCGACGGGCTATCTGCCACCAATTCAGAGGTGGAGAGTGCCCTGAACCACAGGCGTCGCCGGACTGTTCTTTGTGACGCATGTTTTCCCCAGAGGCGTTGGACGCCTTTAATATAGGAGATGCGTATCTCCGTGCCGCTCAAAATGGTCTAGCCAGAGCCACAGAGCAGTATATAAAAGACATACATGTGAGTAAAATTGAAGGTTATATATGTCAGCAGCCCCCGAGACTTGAAACAGTGAAGATAACTGTTTTAAGGATCATGTGATATGCAGTGTCTTACAAAGAAGAATACGCAACTGTCCCAGGAGCTTGAAGAGTGCAAGGCCCAACTCGAGGCCGCACTGGCCACTTCAGAAAATGCCAAGGGGACGCCCTCAGGTAATATATGCTTCGAAAGATAATTCCGTTGTGAAGTGCGGCAGGTGTGCAACCCTGACGATAATAGTGCAGATGGGGCCGGAGTAAATCCAGACAAGCAACAACTCCTATGCCAACTAAAGGCTGGCGAGAGCGTGCTGACGAGGGTGAGGCAAGAGAAGAACAAACTTTAAGACGCCAATACCCAGTTGGGCGAGGAACTAAAGGATGTTTGTATTCAGCTGTTTGCTTCCGTAAAGGAGAATCGGCGACTTCGACGCGACATTTTTAGTAAGTGCTTGAACGAATCTTCGAAAAAAGAATTCGGCGGGGAAGTCGATTGACAGAGCTATGTCTGTAGGTCTGCTGACAGGTCGTCCTGCGGAGGAAATGCCCGGTTCAACGGGAGACCTTCTTCCCTAGCTGTTGCAACTGCACGGACGAGTTCGGCAGGCAATGCAGAGCATCATTCAGGCTATGTGGCCATCCCTCTCCATGCCCGAAGGCCTTGGGGAGCTTACAAAGAAGCTGGAGGGAGTGCGGCAGCACTTCCGGTTGTGGAAGATATCGGCCTGTCGTCAAGGTGCCAGGGAGGCCTGGGCCATGGTGAAGACTCGGTACACGAAGGCTGACCCAAACCACATGGCCGACGTCGGCCCTATGGGTCCTGACGGAAAGGAGATCCCTGTCAGCTTAGTATATGGCCAGGTAGAGTGTCAGGACCCCGACTCGATGTCACATCGATCTAGCTGGTAACACCTCATATCACCTTGCGGCCTCACGCACGGTATCCCCACGGGTGTCGTCTTACCTTTTCCCGGGACCGTTTGCGCCTGTTGGCTCACGTATATGATAGTGTCGCTAGCATCTATATGATAAAGAGCCCGGGCTGACATGACTAGTCGTAAACCCAAAGTGGCACAGACTTACAGGGACAGGCATCCATGACCCAGCTTCGAACGTGTCGGTCATCAGCAAGTGGGTCCGGGCTGTAGCACTGGGCTAGCAGGACTCCGGTAAACCGGGCTGTAGCGGGCTAACAGGACTCCGGTACTCAAAGCGTGACATTTCCCCGAAGGGACAGACACAGGAACGAAGAAGGACACATGCCGGCCAGCCTAAGTGTTCCAGAGCAGTAGCAAGCTACCATGGCTCAGCGGTAACACTAGGAGACATTTCCCGGTAAGAGAGGCTACTAAAGATAAACAACTAGATAGTCAGATCCCACACATACCAAGCATTTCAATCATACACACAATATGCTCGATATGTGCAAATACAACGAAGCATCACAACATGACTCTATGACACAAGTACTATATTTAAGGCTCATAGAGCCATACATGACATACACAAAGATACGGGTCACACGACCCAGCATTCAAGTCATACAGTCATACAAACCAGCAGCGGAAGTAACTTGTCTGAGTACAGACAACTAGTAAAATAAAAGAGGCTTGGAAAGCCTAGCTATACTACGTGGTCCTTCACAAGCTCAGGGTCACCACCTGGGTCTTTAGCCTACTCGTTGATGTCAACGTCTACATAGAACCCATCAGAAGGGGTTGCAGCGTCTTCTGTAAAAATGTAGATTATAGCAACATGAGTACAAAGGTACTCAGCAAGACTTACATCAGATCCTACATACATGCATAGTATCAAGAAGGGTTGGTGGAGTTATTGCAGCAAGCCAGCTTTGACTCTTGGCTAGGCTATCCTACGATACTCCAACTTGAAATGGTTTTGCGCACACGAGTCCACTACTCACCACTTCAATACACTACCGAGGATCCACCTCCGTCTTCCTACGGAAGAGCCATCCTCGGCACTCACACTTATCTTGAGGCTTTTAATAGTTTCCATTTACTTGTCTATGAACTGTATAGGCAACCAAGTAGTCCTTTACCGCGGACGCGGCTATTCGAATAGATTATGATAACCCTGCAGGGGTGTACTTCTTCATACATGTTTCCACCACTTAGCGTCTGCACACGACATGTGCTCGGCAGACTTCAAGCGAAAGCCGACGTGGGTGTAGACCACGACCTACCTAAACACTTAAGCCTCTAGTCCAGGTTTATCACCTATTCAGGTTCCATCTGCAGGGAGTCCGGCCGAGGTTTCCCATACGGCCCCGAACGATGTGAACAGGGTTCCCGAGATACCTAACGGGTATTCGGTACACCCGGCCACGTACCTACCGCATCACAGCCCACCCCTACGGTCAGCGCTGTCCACGGCCTCCAGTAGGCTACAAACACCAGAAACTACTTGCAACTCCTGGACAGAGAGCTAGGGTGAATAAGAAGTCGAGCGGGGTCATATTTCAGGGCCCAATGCATGGTAGTAGCTGTATCTTAAATCACGCATACAGATCTCAGTGCTTAAGGTCGGCTTCAATGAAACAACCCACCATGTACTCCTACATGGCCTCTCATCGATACCTTTACCAAATCGTGTTCACCACACCACTCTCATTACCGACATAATCATTTCACTCTAGCCCATCACCCAGATGAACCAGACCTGACACGACTCTAAGCATAGCAGGCATAGCAAGGTAGGAACAACACATACATATGGCTCAATCAACTCCTACACATGCTAGTGAGTTTCATCTAGTTACTGTGGCAATGACAGGTTATGCAGAGGAAATGGGTTCAACTACCGTAGCACACAGCAGTTTGAATCGCGTTGTCTTAATGCAGTAAAAGAGAGCAGGAGCGAGAACATGGGATTGTATCGATATGATCAAATGGTTGGTTGCTTGCCTGATGGTTCGATGCACTGATACGGTTCTTCGCTAGGGTAATCAGGGTACTCTTCGGGGACAGAACCTGCCGCAGAGAGCACCGATACACAAACATTACCAAACAGTATGCAACAATATGATGCATGCATGAGACATGGCAAAATGAGTGTATTGGGCTAATGCAACTAAAACCAGGGGTGTTTGAACAAATTTGAATCAAGGATTCAAATTTCAAATTCAAATATGGCCTTTTAAAGTGCCTTTTCTTGTTCTGCTTAAAACATCAATTTAACTTGTTTGATCATGCATGAAAATAGTACAGATGGATAGATTGGATTTTTCTGATCATTTTTCATATATAATTTGTCCAATTTGGAGTTACAGAATAAAAGTTATGAATTTTTGAAGTTTAAATAATATTCTGGAATTTCCTGATTTAATTTAATTCCAGAAATATAATTATTGCGTCAGCATGACGTCAGCATGACGTCAGTGGTCAACTGTGGCTGGCTGAGGTCAAACCTGACGTGTGGGGCCCACATGTCAGTGACAGGGGGGGTTAAACAGGATTAAATTAATCCTAATTAGGGGTTAGTGGCGCTGGGGCCCACTGTCAGTGTCAGGGGGGGTTGACTAACAGTAGTTAGCGCTAACCTAACCACCTGGCCGACAGGGCCCACGCGTCAGTGACCCTGGGGGGTCAAACCCCAGGTCGGACAAGTCAAACCCCACCGGCGACATGACGCCGGCGAGGCCCGAGACGGCGGCGAAAGTGCTTTTTGCCATTCCGGCAACCAAATGGACGGCGGAAGGCATCTACGTGTTGCTGAGGTTGAGCCGCGACTATTGGTGGTGGTGGTTGGGCTCGGGGTGGCCGGAGTTGACGGCGGCGAGCTCGGCTGCGGCGGCCGGAGTTCGGGTGCGGTCGGGATCAGTGTTGCAGGGGGTTTGGGGAGGCGTTGGTGCGTGTTGCGTGCTCCTGGTGAGGTGGGGAGCACGATGGTGTGCTCGGTTGGGCGCTACGGCGACCGTGGCCACGACGGCGACATCGCCGGCGGCGTGGAGCTCTCGGCCGAGGTGGGGCTAGGGCCTAGAAGTCGAAAGAGACCAGGGAAGAAGGGGGAAACGATCCGGGGGCTCACCGCGGAGCTGCAGGGATGGTTAGCGGGCTCGGGGACGCGCTGGTGACGGTGAATTCGACGGCGACGACGGTCGGAGCCCGAAGAGGGGAACGGCGACGTGGCGGCGATGCAGGGCTTCCGGGGACCCGTGGAGCGGTTGGGAGGAAGAGGGAGTCGAGGCGGAGCTTCTGAGCTAGTCGGGGGAGCGAGGGGTGGCCGGAGACGATGGCTATGGCGAACGGCGGCGACGGTGGTGTTCGGCCGTGAGAGAGAGAGCGAGGGAGAGGAGAGGAGAGCCGGGGGAGAGTGAGAGAGAGCAGGGGGAGAGGCGTGGCGTCGTCCAGGGCGTCGAGCGAGGAGGGGAGGGCAGGCAAGCAGGCGAGCAGGTGGCGTGGCGCGGTGGCGCGCGCGCGCGCCGGCCACACTCCCCTCCCTCTGTCGGGACGAAGACGACAGAGGAGGGAGGTGGGCTGGGCCGGCTGCTGGCTGGGCCAGCCAGCTGGCTGGGCCGCACAGGGAGGAGCCCAGGTAAGCTTCTCCCTTTATATATTTTTCTGTTTTCTGTTTTTCTAATACTTCTGCAACTTTGTTGAATTAAATAAAATACCTAGGCTAGTTCAAAAATCACCAAACTATTCCTGGCCCATAGTTGGACTATTTCCAACATGAAACATTTTAGTTTGGAGATATTTGAGCATTTAAATATTTTATATTATTTTAAATGCCCAAATTCAAATATTTATGATTTAATTCAAAAACCCTAGGATGGCCTAGGAAAATGTGCACCATTTTTGGCAGAGGTTCTGAACCAAGACAAAAATGATGGGCATTTTAGAAGGGCATTTCAGGTTCATTGAAAAATTATTTTAGTAACCCTAGTTGGTTTCAGAGGGGACTGGGGGTTCTGTCATCCCCATTTCAAGTTTCTGATGAAAGAGTAAACATGATGCAACACTCTAATGCATGACTAGCTAGGTTGTGACAACTCACCCCCACTCAAAAGAATCTCGTCCCGAGATTTGGGTTCCTCCGGGAAGAAGGCGGGGTACTCGAGTCGAAGACGATCCTCCCTTTCCCAAGTTGCTTCATCCTCAGAATGGTGCGACCATTGAACCTTGAGAAACTTGATGTTCTGGCGTCGAGTGGTACGCTCGGCCTGATCGAGGATACGAATGGGGTA
This sequence comes from Triticum dicoccoides, assembly GCF_002162155.2. NCBI lineage: Eukaryota > Viridiplantae > Streptophyta > Magnoliopsida > Poales > Poaceae > Triticum > Triticum dicoccoides. The sequence goes on along the minus strand of NC_041381.1, from coordinate 289,064,797 downwards.
CTATCGATATGTAAGATTATCCTGGAGATCAAGCGTTTCGTGGTCCACTTCACGGATAGGATCCGAGAAGCAACGCCTGAGTTGAGAAACGTGGAAGACATCGTGAACTCTGGAGAGGTGCGGAGGTAGTTCCAACTGGTAGGCAACTTCTCCTCGTTTGGCAAGAATGCGAAAAGGTCCAATATAACGAGGAGCCAATTTGCCTTTGATACTGAAACGATGGGTTCCCTTCAGAGGGGTGACCCGAAGATAAGCCTTCTCGTCAACCTCGAAGGTCATAGCCTTATGTTTTCGGTCATATTGACTCTTTTGACGAGATTGGGCTGTTTTCAACTTTTCACGAACGATACGAACTTGTTCTTCTGCTTCCTGAATCATATCCGGGCCAAAGAATTGTCTTTCCCCGGTCTCTGACCAGTTAAGGGGTGTTCGACATCGTCGTCCATAGAGAACTTCAAAAGGGGCTTTACCCAAGCTAGATTGATAGTTGTTGTTGTAAGCGAATTCGGCAAATGGAAGGCACTTCTCCCAGTCCATTCCGAATGAGATAACAGAGGCTCGAAGCATGTCTTCTAGAATTTGGTTGACGCGTTCCACTTGACCACTCGACTGAGGGTGGAAAGCGGTGCTAAAGGAAAGACGGGTTCCCATAGCATTTTGGAAACTTTCCCAAAATCGAGAGGTGAAAAGACTTCCTCGATCCGAGTTAATTTCCAAAGGGACACCATGAAGGGACACTATTCGGGAGATGTATAAGTCTGCCAGCTGACTAGCGGTTATACTCTCTCGAACAGGTAGGAAATGGGCTACTTTGGAAAGACGATCGACCATGACGAAAATAGCATTATTCCCTCTCTTGGTCCTGGGAAAACCGGTAATGAAATCCATACCAATTTTATCCCATTTCCATTCAGGAATAGCTAAGGGTTGAAGGGTGCCAGCAGGCCGTTGGTGCTCTGCTTTTACACGACGACAGACGTCGCAATTTGCAATATACTGAGCAATTTCTCTCTTCATCCTAGTCCACCAGAACCTCTGGCGTAGGTCCTGATACATCTTAGTGCTACCGGGATGAATGGTGAGAGGAGATTCATGAGCCTCCTTAAGGATCAACTGCCGTAGATGCTGGTTCTTGGGAACCACTAGACGGTTCTCAAAGTACACAACACCATGATCATTTGTGGAGAAACAACTAGCACCTCCGCTAGCAATGTTCTCCTTGATCTTAGCTATTCCCTTATCTCGCTTCTGGGCAGCAATGATTTGATCCGTAAGAGTAGGTTTCGCCACCAAGGTGGAAAGAAATCCTTGAGGAACAATGTGAAGGTTAAGCTTTCGAAATTCCTCATGGAGAAGCGGTTGACTTTGTTGTAACATCAGATTGTTACAATAAGATTTACGACTTAGCGCATCAGCCATGACGTTGGCTTTCCCTGGGGTGTAGGTTATTCCTAAGTCGAAGTCTGTGATCAATTCAACCCAACGTCTCTGCCTGAGATTCAAATCCGGTTGGGTGAAAATATACTTCAGACTTTGGTGATCAGTGAATATTTCGCAACGATTACCGAGGAGGTAATGTCGCCAGGTCTTAGGTGCATAGACTACGGCGGCAAGCTCTAGATCATGGGTAGGATAATTCTCCTCATGTGGGTGCAATTGTCGTGAAGCGTAGGCAATTACGTGTCGATCTTGCATGAGAATGCAACCTAGTCCTTGTCGCGAGGCGTCGCAGTAGATAACAAAGTCCTTGGAGAAGTCTGGCGGTACCAGTACGGGAGCAGAAGTCAGGCGTCTTTTCAGTTCCTGAAAGCTGTGCTCACATTGTGGAGTCCATTCGAACTTCTTATCTTTCTTGAGGAGTTCGGTTAGAGGTTTGGCAACTTTGGAGAAGTTCTCGACAAAGCGACGACAATAGCTCGCTAAGCCTAGAAAACTCCGAACTTGCTTGACCGATTCAGGTGGAGTCCAATTAAGGACGGCTTGAACTCGCTCAGGGTTAACAGCAATACCTTTACCAGATATTACATGACCCAGATAGGTCACTTCTGACAACCAGAATTCACATTTAGAAAATTTGGCATAAAGGCGATGCCCTCGAAGTTTTTGCAACACTAGCCTTAGATGTTCGGCATGTTCTTCCTCGTTCTTGGAGTAGATGAGTATATCATCGAGGTAAACCACGACGAATTTATCCAAATACTCCATGAAGATTGAGTTCATTAACCGAGAAAAGGTGGCTGGAGCGTTGGTTAATCCGAAGGACATGACGGTGTACTCGTATTGGCCATAACGAGTAACAAAGGCCGTTTTAGGAATGTCCCCGTTTCTGATTTTGATTTGATGGTAGCCCAACCTCAAATCCATTTTGGAGAAGACTGAGGATCCAGCGAGCTGATCGTACAGGTCGTTGATCCTGGGAAGCGGATATTTGTTCTTGATTGTGACCAAGTTGACAGGTCGGTAATCTACAACCATCCGGTCCGTACCATCCTTCTTCTTGACGAATAGGACGGGGCAAGCCCACGGAGATGAACTAGGTCGGATGAAACCCTTTTTCAAGGACTCATCGAGTTGTTTCTTAAGCTCGGCTAGTTCTAGGAGTGCCATCTTATAAGGTCTTCTAGCAATCGGAACGGTTCCTGGAATGAGGTCTATTACAAACTCAACATCCCTGTCAGGTGGAACACCTGGCAATTCCTCTGGAAAGACATCCGGGAAGTCACGGACTACCGGAACGTCCTCAAGTTCTGGCAAAGGGCTGGCGTTAAGAGAATATAATTATCGCTTGGCTATTCGGGTCAAGACATGGACTATCTTCCCCGAAGGATGGGTGAGTTGAACAGTCCTAGAGAAGCAATCAATTTGGGCATGATGAGCCGACATCCAGTCCATACCCAGAATGATATTAATATCTGAAGATTTAAGGGCTATCAAAGACGCGAGGAAAACAAGTCTGTCGACTTGGATCTCATTTCCATAGCTTACCCTAGAGGTCTGCCATCTAGAACCAGGGGTAGAGATTTCCATAGTGGATGGCATGTCACGGAATGCAACGTTATGCAATCGAGCATAACTTTCGGATATAAAAGAATGAGAGGCTCCTGTATCGAAAAGAACAGATGCCGGGTGGCAGTTAACAAGAAGCGTACCGAGAACGACGTTGGGATCCTCTTGAGCTTCTTCGGCAGAGATACAGTTGACATGGCCACGTGAAGCGGTGACCGGTTTAGCATGAAACACTTTCCCTGTCGGCTTGCCACGGCCAACAGCTTTAGCAGATTGATTGGGGTTGGTCTGGGGACACTCACGCATATAGTGACCCGATTCCCCACACTTGAAACAAGTCACGGAACTGGTACGTGGAGGAGCATTGTTAGTTGAACCCCCATAGGGCTTGGCTGGAGCAGACTGTTGAATGGGGCGAGGCACCTGGAAGGATGGCCTCGGTGTGAACCTGGGTGGCAGGGCGGTGTTGGGCACCCACACGCGGCGCTTCTGAGGACCAGCACCGGATGAGGAACCCGTGTCACGGCCATGCTTGCGTGTTGCGTCATAGTCAGTCTGACCAGTTTCAGCACTGATGGCTTTGTTGACAAGTTTCGAGAAAGATGTACACTCATGCAGACGGAGGTCACGGCGAAGCTCAGGACTAAGGCCCTTACGGAACCTTGCTTGCTTCTTGGCGTCAGTAGAAACTTCCTCAGTTGCATATCGGGCGAGATTACCAAACTCCCTGCTATAGGCATCCACAGAAAGTCGGCCTTGGGTGAAACTGCAAAATTCTTCACGTTTACGGTCCATGAGACCCTCCGGAATGTGATGTTCACGGAAAGCCTCGCTGAATTCAGCCCAAGTAGTGACATGGCCCGCTGGGCGCATAGCTCCATAATTCTCCCACCATAGACTGGCGGGGCCTTCAAGATGATATGCAGCAAAGGTGACCTTGTCAGCCTCCGCTACCAGCGCGGAACGCAGTTTGTGAGAGATACTGCGAAGCCAGTCATCAGCGTCGAGAGGCTCAACGGAGTGGTGGAACGTGGGTGGATGCAATTTGATAAAATCACTGAGTGACACCACGTTAGCCCTCTGATGGTGTGCTGTATTCTGTTCAATACGCTCCAACAAACGGTTTGTCTCCCGCTTGTTTCTCTCAGCTTCCATCATGACCTCGGCTAGTGAAGGAGGATGAGGCAGATTTGCATCCCTGGCTTCACTGCCTTCGGCCTGCTCTTGAGAAGCAGGGTTAGCGCGCGTGTTGACCATCCTAGGTAAACAAGACAATGATTTAGTCAGGATGGTAAAATTCCGACATAGGATACATAATGTAAGGAATAACTCGGAATGCAAGATGATCATCCGTATGACATGGTAGATACAGAAACTGCTTCTTTTATTCCATCGTCATACACACCATACAGGGTTTAGTACAAGACCAAACAAAGTACTATTACGGTGAAAAGAGGATTACATCTCATCGGAGGCATTCCCAGCTCCTATACATTATTTTTCTACATCACCGGAAAGAGTACAACTAGGTCATATCCCACGAGTCACGCAGGACGATAGACGACACAGCTAGTGCGAACTAGGGATACTACCACTAACTTAGACCGATCCGTAGTAGTCCTCGTAGAAGTCACCTCCATAGCCCGGAAGCTCAACATGATCATCTGGAAACAGACGGTCTCGCGGAGCTTGTGGACCATAGGGGCTAGGATGAGGCCTTGGACCAACAAACGGTGGCCTGCGGGGACCGCGAGGTGGGGTGATGCCTCCTACATCACGCCAAACCATCACGTCTGGCAGAGCAGATCTCACAGGATAGAGATCGCGCATATCTGAATATCCAGCTTGCACCGCCGGTGCGAACCGAATCAAAGTGGCCCAGTGGTCAGCACGGGTGTTGAAGAGCTCTAGCCTTAAGGCCCGATTTTCACGGTCCTTATCCTCGAGCATCTCAGCAGTGGTGCGAGTCCGTGAATCCTCCTGAGTGGAGTCAGCATAGATAGCCTGGAGATACCCTTGTGCTCCCGGAAGTGATCCTGGCATATACCGGAAATCAGAGTCCCGAAATAACCCAGATCTGACTCGCATAATGGTCATCATAGAGTAGGCGGCGTCCTGCACAGCCATCTCAATAGTAACCCCGAGTCCATAGGAGCAGTGAAGAGGCTCGGTGGATCCAGGATAAGATGGAAATATCCTGACAGTGCAGAGATACTGGCTTTGATTAAAATCTCGGAATTGCTCTTCGACCGTGTACTCAGGATACCAGCGGTATCCATCCTCAGTCATTACCCTGACCAACATGGCAGTATGGCCGGGTACATCTAGGCATCGAGTCAGGCGAACCACTTGATTGAGGTCGCGAGTGGCCATCTGAAAGCACAATCATAATGCAAAGGCATTAGAATTTCTAGCAAAATTTCGGCAGCATAACAGCTGTAAATGCTCAAAAGGATTTGAGACATTTGACAAAGGATTTCGTACACACTCAACATCACCATATCAAAGTTCTGAAACCATTCTGGCTACATAATGTGGTAGTAGAACTGAACTAGGCTTGTAACCATCAAACTTATAAGGTACTACTGATTAGTAACACGTGATCCTGATAGAGGAATAGATCCTAATTCCTTAACCCCCGGTGGAAGAATGGACTGACTCAGATCAGAAAGTCATAAGGTATAAGAAGTAAAAAGAGCCTTACGTTCCAACCCACAAACAATTCCCCTACATATAACTAAAGAATTTCTAGACTCAACATCGACCAGTTTGGCTTGGAGAACCTACAGGCAGTCCGGCTCTGATGCCAACGCTGTCAGGACCCCGACTCGATGTCACATCAATCTAGCTGGTAACACCTCATATCACCTTGCGGCCTCACGCACGGTATCCCCACGGGTGTCGTCTTACCTTTTCCCGGGACCGTTTGCGCCTGTTGGCTCACGTATATGATAGTGTCGCTAGCATCTATATGATAAAGAGCCCGGGCTGACATGACTAGTCGTAAACCCAAAGTGGCACAGACTTACAGGGACAGGCATCCATGACCCAGCTTCGAACGTGTCGGTCATCAGCAAGTGGGTCCGGGCTGTAGCACTGGGCTAGCAGGACTCCGGTAAACCGGGCTGTAGCGGGCTAACAGGACTCTGGTACTCAAAGCGTGACATTTCCCCGAAGGGACAGACACAGGAACGAAGAAGGACACATGCCGGCCAGCCTAAGTGTTCCAGAGCAGTAGCAAGCTACCATGGCTCAGCGGTAACACTAGGAGACATTTCCCGGTAAGAGAGGCTACTAAAGATAAACAACTAGATAGTCAGATCCCACACATACCAAGCATTTCAATCATACACACAATATGCTCGATATGTGCAAATACAACGAAGCATCACAACATGACTCTATGACACAAGTACTTTATTTAAGGCTCAGTGAGCCATACATAACATACACAAAGGTACGGGTCTCACGACCCCACATACAAGTCATACAGTCATACAAACCAGCAGCGGAAATAACTTGTCTGGGTACAGACAACTAGTAAAATAAAAGAGGCTTGGAAAGCCTAGCTATACTACGTGGTCCTTCACAAGCTCAGGGTCACCACCTGGGTCCTTAGCCTACTCGTTGATGTCAACGTCTACATAGAACCCATCAGAAGGGGTTGCAGCGTCTTCTGTAAAAATGTAGATTATAGCAACATGAGTACAAAGGTACTCAGCAAGACTTACATCAGATCCTACATACATGCATAGTATCAAGAAGGGTTGGTGGAGTTATTGCAGCAAGCCAGCTTTGACTCTTGGCTAGGCTATCCTACGATACTCCAACTGAAATGGTTTTGCGCACACGAGTCCACTACTCACCACTTCAATACACTACCGAGGATCCGCCTCCGTCTTCCTACGGAAGAGCCATCCTCGCACTCACACTTATCTTGAGGCTTTTAACAGTTTCCATTTACTTGTCTATGAACTGTATAGGCAACCAAGTAGTCCTTTACCGCGGACGCGGCTATTCGAATAGATTATGATAACCCTGCAGGGGTGTACTTCTTCATACATGTTTCCACCACTTAGCGTCTGCACACGACATGTGCTCGGCAGACTTCAAGCGAAAGCCGACGTGGGTGTAGACCACGACCTACCTAAACACTTAAGCCTCTAGTCCAGGTTTATCGCCTATTCAGGTTCCATCCGCAGGGAGTCCGGCCGAGGTTTCCCATACGGCCCCGAACGATGTGAACAGGGTTCCCGAGATACCTAACGGGTATTCGGTACACCCGGCCACGTACCTACCGCATCACAGCCCACCCCTACGGTCAGCGCTGTCCACGGCCTCCAGTAGGCTACAAACACCAGAAATTACTTGCAACTCCTGGACAGAGGGCTAGGGTGAATAAGAAGTCGAGTGGGGTCATATTTCAGGGCCCAATGCATGGTAGTAGCTATATCTTAAATCACGCATACAGATCTCAGTGCTTAAGGTCGGCTTCAATGAAACAACCCACCATGTACTCCTACATGGCCTCTCATCGATACCTTTACCAAATCGTGTTCACCACACCACTCTCATTACCGACATAATCATTTCACTCTAGCCCATCACCCAGATGAACCAGACCTGACACGACTCTAAGCATAGCAGGCATAGCAAGGTAGGAACAACACATACATATGGCTCAATCAACTCCTACACATGCTAGTGAGTTTCATCTAGTTACTGTGGCAATGACAGGTCATGCAGAGGAAATGGGTTCAACTACCGTAGCACACAGCAGTTTGAATCGCGTTGTCTTAATGCAGTAAAAGAGAGCAGGAGCGAGAACATGGGATTGTATCGATATGATCAAATGGTTGGTTGCTTGCCTGATGGTTCGATGCACTGATACGGTTCTTCGCTAGGGTAATCAGGGTACTCTTCGGGGACAGAACCTGCCGCAGAGAGCACTGATACACAAACATTACCAAACAGTATGCAACAATATGATGCATGCATGAGACATGGCAAAATGAGTGTATTGGGCTAATGCAACTAAAACCAGGGGTGTTTGAACAAATTTGAATCAAGGATTCAAATTTCAAATTCAAATATGGCCTTTTAAAGTGCCTTTTCTTGTTCTGCTTAAAACATCAATTTAACTTGTTTGATCATGCATGAAAATAGTACAGATGGATAGATTGGATTTTTCTAATCATTTTTCATATATAATTTGTCCAATTTGGAGTTACAGAATAAAAGTTATGAATTTTTGAAGTTTAAATAATATTCTGGAATTTCCTGATTTAATTTAATTCCAGAAATATAATTATTGCGTCAGCATGACGTCAGCATGACGTCAGTGGTCAACTGTGGCTGGGTGAGGTCAAACCTGACGTGTGGGGCCCACACGTCAGTGACAGGGGGGGTTAAACAGGATTAAATTAATCCTAATTAGGGGTTAGTGGCGCTGGGGCCCACTGTCAGTGTCAGGGGGGTTGACTAACGGTAGTTAGCGCTAACCTAACCACCTGGCCGACAGGGCCCACGCGTCAGTGACCCTGGGGGGTCAAACCCCAGGTCGGACAAGTCAAACCCCACCGGCGACATGACGCCGGCGAGGCCCGAGACGGCGGCGAAAGTGCTTTTTGCCATTCCGGCAACCAAATGGACGGCGGAAGGCATCTACGTGTTGCTGAGGTTGAGCCGCGACTATTGGTGGTGGTGGTTGGGCTCGGGGTGGCCGGAGTTGACGGCGGCGAGCTCGGCTGCGGCGGCCGGAGTTCGGGTGCGGTCGGGATCAGTGTTGCAGGGGGTTTGGGGAGGCGTTGGTGCGTGCTGCGTGCTCCTGGTGAGGTGGGGAGCACGATGGTGTGCTCGGTTGGGCGCTACGGCGACCGTGGCCACGACGGCGACATCGCCAGCGGCGTGGAGCTCTCGGCCGAGGTGGGGCTAGGGCCTAGAAGTCGAAAGAGACCAGGGAAGAAGGGGGAAACGATCCGGGGGCTCACCGCGGAGCTGCAGGGATGGTTAGCGGGCTCGGGGACGCGCTGGTGACGGTGAATTCGACGGCGACGATGGTCGGAGCCCGAAGAGGGGAACGGCGACGTGGCGGCGATGCAGGGCTTCCGGGGACCCGTGGAGCGGTGGGGAGGAAGAGGGAGTCGAGGCGGAGCTTCTGAGCTAGTCGGGGGAGCGAGGGGTGGCCGGAGACGATGGCTATGGCGAACGGCGGCGATGGTGGTGTTCGGCCGTGAGAGAGAGAGAGCGAGGGAGAGGAGAGGAGAGCCGGGGGAGAGTGAGAGAGAGCAGGGGGAGAGGCGTGGCGTCGTCCAGGGCGTCGAGCGAGGAGGGGAGGGCAGGCAAGCAGGCGAGCAGGTGGCGTGGCGCGGTGGCGCGCGCGCGCGCCGGCCACACTCCCCTCCCTCTGTCGGGACGAAGACGATAGAGGAGGGAGGTGGGCTGGGCCGGCTGCTGGCTGGGCCAGCCAGCTGGCTGGGCCGCACAGGGAGGAGCCCAGGTAAGCTTCTCCCTTTATATATTTTTCTGTTTTCTGTTTTTCTAATACTTCTGCAACTTTGTTGAATTAAATAAAATACCTAGGCTAGTTCAAAAATCACCAAACTATTCCTGGCCCATAGTTGGATTATTTCCAACATGAAACATTTTAGTTTGGAGATATTTGAGCATTTAAATATTTTATATTATTTTAAATGCCCAAATTCAAATATTTATGATTTAATTCAAAAACCCTAGGATGGCCTAGGAAAATGTGCACCATTTTTGGCAGAGGTTCTGAACCAAGACAAAAATGATGGGCATTTTAGAAGGGCATTTCAGGTTCATTGAAAAATTATTTTAGTAACCCTAGTTGGTTTCAGAGGGGACTGGGGGTTCTGTCATCCCCATTTCAAGTTTCTGATGAAAGAGTAAACATGATGCAACACTCTAATGCATGACTAGCTAGGTTGTGACATAGAGCTGGCTGCAAAGTATTCCCAACAGGATTGTAAATTAGACCGCCTGTTGGATGGTATTGAAGAAGAATATACCGAGTCGGATTGACTCTGTAATTTAAAATGACATGAAAAATGCCTTCTAGCTGGATTGTAGATCGTTTGTCATTGCGGACCTTTTCGCTTCGACCTCTGGACCCTATAGTCCGGAGTGTGTCCAAATACCCTCTCGATTATGTAAGAACTGGGGCATGCATGGAGACAAGGCGTAGGGGTCATAATTGCTTTAGCAGACAAGTGCCCAATTAGTTATGTTATATTACATGGTTAGTAAGAAACATCTTCCAGGGAGAATAGTTCCGTTAGGGGTTCCTTTCCCTGGGAGGCATGCCCTAAAGTGCATGTCCGAACTGCTAAAAAGAGCAGAAAAGCATCTGGGGGCAGATAAATAAACACGAAAGATTATCTTTTAGTTCACCGACCGAATATTCCCTTAAGAATGCTAGCTTTCGGCTTCACCTAGTCTGAGGTACACATCCGGCTGACCCGGCAGTAACAATCGCAGAGGTGCTCCCTTTACCACCTAGCCGAACGAACGGGAATGTAGGGGTAAGCACAGGAGCCAGGCAACCCAGCTTGGCCAAAACTTAAGTCATATCGATGCATATAATGGTGTATAAAAGGTTCATGCGGAAGTGTCACACATGTTTTGGGCATGAGGCCCGTTTTATATAAACTTCTGATAAAGAAGCCCCCAGGTATGATGAGCGCGGGTGGCGCATCAGGTATGTGCGAACAATGCACATGCAAGCCCCTAAGGGCTTGGGAGAAAAAAGGTAGGGAGAAGGAGCGAAATCCTGGACAGCTAATGTGAAAAAATAAAAATAAAAATAAAAAGGGGACAGAGGAAGGAGATGAACACGGAGTCCGGCGCTAGGCGTAGAATCTTCGTAGGCGTGTTGCGTTCCATGGGTTCGGCTCGAGTCGGTTGTCCGATGCGTTTCGCAGACGGTACGCTCCACCAGTCAGTACTTGGTCGATTATGAAGGGACCCTCCCATTTGGGCTTTAGTTTGTCCTTTTTTCTTGTCCGGTAGGCGTAGAACTAGTTCGCCAACGTTATAAGTTTTGGCCCGTACTTCTCTGCTTTGATATCTTCGAGCCTGCTATTGATAGAATGCGGAACGAGCTTTTGCCACATCGCGCTCCTCCTCCAATGCATCCAAGCTGTCCTGCGATCGAGCTCGGCTTCTCTTTCTTCGTACATGCGCACTCGAGGTGAGTCATGAATTATGTCGCATGGCAGTACTGCCTCTGTGCCGTATACCATAAAAAATTGTGTGAATCCGATAGTGCAATTCGGCGTGGTCCGCAGCCCCCAGAGTACGGAGTCGAGCTCCTCTACCCAGTGCGTGTTAGATTCCTTGAGGGATCGCACTAGTCTGGGTTTGATGCCGCTCATAATGAGACCGTTGGCTCGCTCGACTTGGCCATTGGTTTGAGGGTGATAGACTGAAGCGTAGTCGAGCTTAATGCCCATGTTTTTGCACCAGACTTTAACTTCATCGGCCATGAAGTTTGTGCCATTGTCAGTTATGATGATGTGGGGGACGCCGTAATGGTGTACGACCCCGGATATGAAGTCTATGACCGGTCCGGATTCGGCCGTCTTTACAGGCTTGGCCTCTATCCATTTGGTGAATTTGTCCACCATGACCAGTAGATATTTTTGCTTGTGGGTTCCTCCTTTAAGGGGTCCAACCATGTCAATCCCCCAGACCGCAAAAGGCCAGGTAATGGGTATAGTTTGTAGGGCGGTAGGCAGCATGTGGCTTTGGTTGGCGAATAACTGGCAACCGACGCATCGCTGCACTAAGTCCTGAGTGTCTGCCCGGGCCGTTGGCCAATAAAATCCGGTACGGAAGGCCTTGCTTACAAGGGCCCGGGCTGCGGCATGGTGCCCGCCAAGTCCGGCATGAATTTCAGCCAGAAGGTCTCGCCCTTCCTCTTCAGAGATACACCTTTGAAGGACTCCGGTTGTGCTTTTCTTATAAAGCTCTCCCTCGTGGACTTTGTAGGCTTTAGATCGCCGCACTATGCAGCGGGCCTCGTTTTGGTCCTCGGGAAGTTCCTTCCTAGTTAGGTAGGCTAGGAATGGTTCTGTCCACAGGGCAATGACTACCATTATTGTGTGGGCTGACGGTGTTGTTTTGTTGGCGGAGCCACCAACTGTGTCAGAGTGTTCGGTGAGGGGCAGTGCGGTTGTGTCCGGGCTATTGTTTCCGGACTCTCCCTCCCATGATACGGATGGCTTGAACAGCCTCTCTAGGAAGATGTTGGGAGGGACGGCATCGCGCTTGGCGCCGATGCGTGCCAACACGTCTGCTGCCTGGTTATTCTCCCGGGCTATGTGATGAAATTCGAGCCCCTCAAACCGAGCTGACATCTTTAAGACAGCGTTGCGGTAAGCTGCCATTTTTGGATCCTTGGCGTCAAAGTCTCCATTTATTTGGGATATTGCAAGGTTTTAATCCCAGCGGACCTCTAGGCGCTGAATGCCCATGGAGACTGCCATCCGGAGACCATGTAGAAGGGCCTCGTATTCGGCTGCGTTGTTGGAATCCGTGTACATTATCTGAAGTACGTATTGGACTGTATCTCCGGTTGGGGACGTTAGAACGATGCCAGCCCCCAGGCCAGCCAACATTTAGGAGCCGTCGAAGTGCATGATCCAGTTGGAGTATGCGTCGTACTCTTTAGGGAGCTCGGCTTCAGTCCATTCGGCGATGAAGTCGGCCAAAACCTGTGACTTAATACCTCGCCTTGGCTTGTAAGTTATGTCGAACGGGAGGAGCTCGATGGCCCATTTGGCAATCCGGCCCGCTGCGTTGCGGTTGTTTATAATATCATTAAGAGATACTTCGGATGCCACTGTTATTGAACACTCTTGAAAATAGTGTCGCAGCTTCCGGGATGCCATGAACACCGCGTATGCTATCTTTTGATAATGCGGGTACCGTGACTTGCATGGAGTTAGGACAGTGGACACGTAGTAAACTGGTTTTGGGAGGGGGAACTTGTGTCCGTCCGTTTCTCGTTCGACGACGAGCACCGCGCTTACAACTTGATGGGTTGCCGCGATGTATAATAGCATTGGTTCGCCCGTGTTGGGCGTGGCCAGGACCGGATTTGTTGCCAGTATGGCTTTTATTTCTTCGAGTCCGGCCGTGGCGGCATCCGTCCACTCGAAGTGTTTGGTGCGCCGCAGGAGGCGATAGAGGGGTAATGCTTTTTCTCCTAAGCGGGAGATAAAGAGGCTTAGAGCCGCCACGCATCCTGTCGATTTTTGTATTTGTTTGAGGTCTTTTGGGGTATCCAATTGTGACAGAGCTCGGATCTTGGCTGGGTTTGCTTCAATTCCTCTACCGGATACGTTGAAGCCCAAGAGCTTTCCGGCTGGTACGCCGAAAATGCATTTTTCCGGGTTGAGCTTAATGTCATATGTTTGGAGATTGTCGAACGTGATCCTCAAGTCGTCTACTAGAGTATCGACGTGTTTGGTTTTGACGACCACGTCATCTACGTATGCTTCAACTGTTTTGCCGATCTGGTTGGCCAGACATGTCTGAATCATGCGCTGATATGTTGCGCCGGCGTTTTTGAGCCCGAAGGGCATCTTGTTGAAGCAGAATGGGCCGTATGGGGTGATGAATGCCGTTGCGGCTTGGTCTGACTCTGCCATCTTGATTTGGTGGTAGCCATAGTATGCATCGAGGAAACACAATGAGTCGTGTCCTGTGGTGGCGTCGATGATTTGATCAATTCGGGGGAGCGGGAAAGGATCCTTTGGGCATGCCTTACTTAGGTCTTTGAAATCGACACATAGGCACCAGGATTTTTCCTTCTTTGGTACCATCACCAGGTTTGCTAGCCAGTCCAGATGTTTTATATCTCTGATGAATCCGGCTTCCAGTAGTTTTGCTAGCTCTTCTCCCATGGCTTGTCTCATGGGTTCGAAGAAACGTCGCAGAGTCTGCTTAACGGGCTTAAACCCTTTTAGGATGTTCAGGCTGTGCTCAGCCAGCCTGCGTGGGATTCCTGGCATGTCTAAAGGGTGCCAGGCAAAAATGTCCCAATTTTCTCGCAGGAATTCTCTGAGTGCGGCATCTACATCAGGTTTTAGTTGTGCCCCGATGGAGGCCGTTTTTGTGGGGTCCGTTGGATGGACTTGGAATTTGACTATTTCGTCCGCTGGTTTGAAAGAGGTGGACTTGGATCTCTTATCTAGTATCACATCGTCCCTGTCCACCATGGAGCGCAACACAGTTAGTTCCTCGGCCGCTAGGGCTTCGGATAATGCCTCCAGGCCAGTGCGGCTGTCTTGTTTTCAGCGCGGAGCGCTGTGTCCGGATCACTTGCAAGAGTGATGATTCCGTTGGGTCCGGGCATTTTGAGCTTCATGTACCCATAATGGGGTATGGCTTGAAAAATTGTAAATGCTTCTCGCCCTAGCAGAGCGTGGTATCCACTGCTGAACGGGGCAACTTGAAATGTGACCTCCTCGGATCTGTAATTATCCAGCATGCCGAACACCACATCCAATGTGATTTTCCCTGAACAGCATGCTTCCCGGCTTGGTATTATTCCTCTGAAGGTTGTGTTGCTTCGCTCAATGCGGCTCCAGTCTATTTCCATTTTTTGTAGGGTTTCCTCATAGATGAGGTTAAGTCCGCTGCCGCCGTCCATGAGTACCTTTGTAAGTCGGAAGCCGTCCACTATCGGACTGAGGACCAATGCGGCTGGTGCTCGGGCTGTCCGGAATTTAGGTTCGTCACTGGCATTAAAAGTAATAGCCGTGTCACTCCATGGGTTTATTGTTGCTACTTGGTAGACTTCGGTAAGGTTGCGGAGGGTTCGTTTCCTTGCATTGTTTGATGCGAAGGTCTCGAAGACTGTTGACACCGTACTGGCGTTTCTGGGGTGGTGTTCTTCGGATTCTGGAGTTAGAAGCTCCTCGCCACTTCTGGCCACCTGCCGGAGTATCCAACATGCTCTAAGGCTGTGAGTTGGTGTGACTTACCCTGAACTATGAATTTTACAGGGTCCATTGAGCCATCCCTCCAGCACGGTCCTATACCCTATAGAGGGTTTTTGTTTTTTGATGTTTGGCTCAGGTGCCTGGCGATAATGCACCCTTTTGTTTCGGACTCATGTTGTATTCAGGGCCGGATTGTCCCAGAATTTATCTTCGGTTTTCCGAGCGCTTTTTGTCACATAGTACTTTCGTACTATGGATGTCAAGTCGGTGAAGCGTGTAATTTTGCGGCGACTTATGGCGTTGAGGATTCTGATGTCCGTGCAGTTGTTACAGAAGAATGAAATTGCTTCTTCCTCACAGTAGTCCTTTATCATGTTCATAACCAGGAGGAATCTGGCCCATGAGTGTTGTACTGTTTCCCCGGGCACTTGCCGTATTTGGGATAAATCCCTTATAGTTGGGTAGACGAGTGGATTTAAATCCGAACCTTGCCCGATAAAAGATTTAGGGGCCAGGAAGTTTCCGAATTCGGAAGCTTGCTTTCTTGGACATTATTCAATGAATCAGGCCTGCTGCCTGACTTTAGGTTCAAGACTTGGGCAACATCCTCCCCTCCGCGGGTATCCGGCTTGGAGGGGTCGGGAATCCGGACACATCTGGTCCTTAGAGCGGGCGAAGATGCGCCGCATTGTTCTTCCACCACTTCAACGTGGTGGGTGACCTGGGGAGAGGCGATCTCTCTCTGATCGGGTTTAAGCCTAATTTGGTTGTAATCTGTAGCGACTCCCAGGGCGGCAATGTGATCCAGGAGCTCATTCAGGGAAGAGAGCTCCGTCGGATCTAACTGCTCGGCGAGTTCCAAGCTGATGTGAAGATTGCTTTCGATGGCCTGAGAGGTCATCGTCGGCGCGGCAGCCGAACAGGCGGTCATCAAAAACCTACCTAGCCGGAGAGTTTGGCCGACAGCCAAAGCTCCTTTAGCAATAGCGCCGTCTTTAAAGACGGGGTGCGGCATCCTTCCTGACGGTGACGACACAGAGGAACTCTCAGTGAAAGCACCAATGTCAGTGTCAAAATCGGCGGATCTCGGGTAGGGGGTCCCGAACTGTGTGTCTAGGCGGATGGTAACAGGAGGCAAGGGACATGATGTTTTTACCCAGGTTCGGGCCCTCTCGATGGAGGTAAAACCCTACTCCTGCTTGATTAATATTGATGATATGGGTAGTACAAGACTGGATCTACCATGAGATCAGAGAGGCTAAACCCTAGAAGCTAGCCTATGGTATGATTGATGTTTGTCCTACGGACTAAAACTCTCCGGTTTACATAGACACCGGAGAGGGCTAGGGTTAACAGAGTCGGTTACAATGGGAGGAGATCTTCATATCGTATCGCCAAGCTTGCCTTCCACGCCAAGGAAAGTCCCATCCGGACGCGGGACGGAGTCTTCAATCTTGTATCTTCATAGTCCGGGAGTCCGACCAAAGGTCATAGTCCGGCCATCCGGACACCCCCTAATCCAGGACTCCCTCAATCATCCTCATTGTACTCTTCTTGTGACACCAACCCTTTGGTCGGAGTCTTCTTGGTGAAGTTTTTCTTGTTGGGGAAGGACTTGGCTTTGTCTTTTCAGATGAGCTTGCCACCATTGTCTTCCCGCTTATCGTAAGGGCACTCCGCAAAAAAGTGGCTCACATTGCCACAATTGTAACATGTCCTCACACATTGCTTGCCCTTGATGCCATTAGAGTTGTTCTTGTTGAAATTGGGCATTGAGTTCTTCTTGCTCCAAAATTGCCTTGAAGCGAGAGCCATGTGCTCATGATAATCATATTTCGTGTCTTCGGGGTTGCTCTCCTCATGTTCCTCTTCTTCCACACTAGCCGTGGCCTTCAAGGCAAGGTTGGGCTTCTTTGCTCTTTGAGAACGCAACACCGCATTGTCGGCGGTCTTGTCCAAGATCCTCATCGCCACAAACTCATCCAATAGGTCAAGGTGTGGAAGTCCGGCCTTTGACGGATGACGGAGGACATGGCCTTGTGGTAAGGCATCATGGCCTTGAGGAACTTGCGCTTGATCCAATTGTCTTCCGTATCCTTGCTCCCTTGATCTCGGAGTGAGACCGCGAGACTGGTTAATCTCCGGTAAAGCTCGCGAGGTTCTTCGTCTTCATTCATTGCAAACTCATCGGCTTCATATTGCACCACTTCATAGTTGGAGCGTTGAATGCTTGCGCTTACCTTGTAAATGGAAACAACATGTTGTCATGCTTCCTTGGCCATGGTGAATGGTCGGAAATGCGCAATATCTTCAGATGGACTTGCATCTTGGATGATGAAGAGAGCATTCTCGTTGAGTTGATAGTCCGTGGCTTCTCTAGGGGTGAAGTTGCTTGGGTCATGCGGATAGAATCCTTGCTCAATGAATCTCCAAAGATTAGTATTAACATAATTTAAATGACGTTTGAAATGATAGACCCAAGAGTCAAAATCCTTATTTTTCACAATCTTAGGAGGAGGATCAACATGATTCAAATGAGTGGAGGGAACCGGTCCTCCATAAGTAGGTGGAGGTTAAACATGGGCAAAGATGCTGCTACCATTTCTACCACTCGATAAAGGAACTTTATCACAAGAAGCTTCCACCTTATTGGAGTTAGCATCCGCCACCTTGTTAGTGGGAGAGACCACTTCCAACGGTGCGGTGGATAACTTAAGACCATCAAGAAACCCCTTGAACATGTCTTTGATCTCGGTCATCATGGAGGTTTTCAATGTGTCCAAAGCCACATTCAATTCCTCACGTGAGACCGGGGATCCCCCATCGGCCGTAGACGAAGAAGGATTCACACTGGGGTGCTCCTCCTCACCGTCTATGGTGTCAACCATACTCTTTGGACGGTAAAGTCCTTAATAAAGAGATGAAGCTCTGATACCAATTGAAAGGATCGATATAGTTGACTAGAGGGGGTGAATAGGCAACTAAAATTTTTAGCTTTTCATTAACAAGTTAAACTTTTCATCAAAGTAGGTTGTCTAGATATGCAACTAGGAGAGCATCCAATGTGATGCAACAACAATAAGCAAACAATCAAGCACAGGATATAACACAATATAGCTTGCACAAGTAAAGGTGAGAGATAACCAAAAGTGGAACTGATGGGGACGAGGATGTGTTACCGAAGTTCCTTCCCTTTGAGGGGAAGTACATCTTCGTTGGAGCGGTGTGGAGGCACAATGCTCCACAAGAACCACTACGGCCATCGTATTCTCCTCACGCCCTGACACAATGCGAGATGTCGTGATTCCACTATTGGTGCCCTTGGAGGCGGCGACCGAACCTTTACATACAAGGTTGGGGCAACCTCCACAACTTAATTGGTGGCTCCCAATGACACCACGAAAATTCACCACAATGGACTATGGCTCCGCGGTGACCTCAACCGTCTAGGGTGCTCAAACACCCAAGAGTAACAAGATCCGCAAGGGATTAGTGGGGGGAATCAAATTTCTCTTGGTGGAAGTGTAGATCGAGGCACTCTCTACCAATCCCTAGATAATCAACAAGTTTGATTGGCTAGGGAGAGAGATCGGGCGAAAATGGAGCTTAGAGCATCAATGGAGCTTAGGGATGGAAGAGGTAGTAAACTCGGAGAAGAAGACTCCCCTTTTATAGTGAAGGGACAAATCCAACCGTTATCCACTTAACCAGCCCGTGACATGCGGTACTACCGCGCTAGACAAGCGGTACTACCGCAAGCCGTTGTAGTACTACCGCTAGGCGGTGCGGTACTACCGAACCCACGGCAGACACCAGAAGAAGCCCTTTTGCATTGACGCTACGAGCGGTACTACCATGTGCCCTCGTGGTACTACTGCAAGGCAGCGTTCGACTGGGCTGGGAAGGCACGGATGAATAACATTACATTCGTGACTACTTCCACTGAGTTTAGATTAGTGCAAAGATCCGACACGGTAGTACCGCATCTAGGGAGCGGTACTACCGCATAGGGCCCGGATGTAAAAAATTACATCCACCCCTACTTTCGTGCGAGTAGCAGTGCTGGACTAGAAGTCATGGTACTACCGCAAGGTGGTGCGGTACTACTGCATCCTCGGACGATACTACCATGAGCCTCTGTGGTACCACTGCTCCCTTGAGCAGTACTACCGCACGCCACAACACACTACCACTTGGAGTCGTTCATTTTGCAGAGATGCGGTTAACTGATTGGTGCTCCAAAGAGGCAAGAGCAAGGTGGTGCATAGGAACAGACATGTACGTGATGATTCCACCCTAACCTTTCCGAAGAAGACCCCCTCTTAATAGTACGGCTTTGCTACGACTCAAATCCACCAAAAGGGAACGTAGAAAAACACCGTCTTCACTAGGCCCCGAGGGGCATCGAATCATCTTGTGCCAAAACATGAGATATCTGAAATTCTCAATGCACACAATTAGTCCGCAAAAGCATTGTCATCAATCACCAAAATCACTTAGGGTGAAATATGCCCTTACAACTAGGAATACCCGAGGTGAAACAAGAACGTGAAGTGCATATTCATGAAGACGACTACATCATACTAGAACACACGGACACGGACAATGATGAAGATGAAGACAGTGACGAGGATGAAGATAGTGAAGATGATGCTAGAGATCATGATTTTGAGCCCATGGAGTCTTTCGCCGATCGGAACTTCTAGAGGACCACCCTATTAGTTTTCTTCCAAGTAGTTAGAATCATTCGTGAGCTTTGTAATAGTAGTTTAGATAGTTTGTGTGAATCTTGTTTGATATTGAGTGGTGTGAATTGAATGTATTTGCTTCATATGCATATGGGTAGTGAAATCTCTCATAGACCTTATTCTATTCTGTATTCTCACCTCTCTAACCCATCAGATGCCTCTGAGACGTGACCCTGGATTCACTTTCCCGCCGGAGCTCACCTAGTTGTTCCAGCAGCGGAATGCCTAGATGCAGATGATGATCCAAAACCAAGGCAGCAGCAGCAACAACAACAACAACCAACCACCGGCACCACCCCATGTTGACAACTTAGCCCGTTTCCTAAGGTTGAATCCACCAGTGTTCTCTAGCAGCACCGAGCCGATTATTGCAGATGATTAGCTCCGCAAGATTGGGAGGGAGCTGACCACTGCTTGATGCAAGGATGCGGAGAGAGTGCGCTTTGCTGCACATCAGCTTGATGGACCCGTAGCCTCTTGGTGGGAGAATTTCACCACCACTTACCCCATTGCTACAATTACATGGGATCAGTTTCAGCAGGCCTTCCGCACCGCACATGTCTCGGCTGGAGCCATGAGTTTGAAGAAGCCTAAGTTCTGCAACTTACGCCAAGGGAGTCATACAGTGGGGCAGTATGTGGATGAGTTCGGCAAGTTAGCATGCTATGCCCCAGATGATGTGGCCACAGATGTCGTGAAGCAGGAGAAGTTTCTTGAGGAACTCAATGTTGAGCTGATTATGCAGTTGATGGTGGCAACCTTCAACAACTACCAGGATCTGGTAGATAGGGCCCTCATGATTGAAGGCAAGAAGAAGAAGATAGATAACCGCAAGAGGAAGTATGGACAGGGAAAGTATAATTCTGGAGCTCAGCAGAAGCCTTGCTATTCCCGGTACTCGGCAGGACACACTCATCATAACCATGGAGGGCATAACCATAGAGGCCATTCGCACAATGGAGGAAGTTCACACAACTACAGTGGCCCTAAGAATGGTAATGGGAATAGAGGAAGCAACAGTCAGAGCCGTTCCAACCCTGCGACACCCGCCAAGAAAGATCTGAGTCACATTACCTGTTTCATGTGCGGGAAGACTGGACACTACGCCACTAAATGTCCTCAGGCAAAGAATGGAAATGGCAATGGAAGCTCTGGGAAGAAGCCCAACCCTTTCACCATAGGTCAGGTGATACACGTTAGTGTGGAGGAAATTGAGGAAAAACCCATTAAGATTCTCGAGTTTGCTAGCCGAGCTACTCGCACCAGAGTCATCAAGTTTTGCAAGGTTCAGTGGAGTCACCATACGGAGTAGGAAGCTACCTGGGAGCATGAAGAAGACCTCCGCAAGGACCACCCACACCTTTTTGCTGACCAACCCGAATCTCGAGGGCGAGATTCATCTTAAGGGGGTAGGTTTGTAACGTTCCAATTTTCAATTTGGATGTTATTCATAGATCATTCATATGCATCCATGATTTATGCATTTTGTTGCTTTTGTTTTGGTTGCATTATGATCCAAGAGACCTTAAGCAACTCAGGGACCAATTTGAGAGAGCTGGGGGTTCCACAAAATTCCATTTTTTATTTATCAAAATTTGGTAAATTGGATCAATTTGTTTTTCAAAATTCTTTTCCAATTATTGTAAAATAAAGAAAGAAGATAAAATGACTTCTTCAAAATCAACAAAGAAATATTGGAAATTGAATTTTGAACTTTTGGAGATTTTATTTGATTTTATTCGCTAGTTTATTTATTTCTTAGCGGAGTAATTAGTACTATAATGTTTGTTTTTAGTTTAGGAATTTAGGCCCAAAAAATGTTCACTAGGTCACTAATAAGGCCATATTATTACGTGAAGTTTCCTGGTATTTTTTAGGATATTATTTATATTTATTTTAGCATGTTTTGTCTCTAGAAAAATTGTTTTAAAAAAATATTTTCGCCAGACCGGGCCAGCCCAGCACCCGCCCAACTCACCCGCCGACCGACTCCCTCCTGGAGTTCGGCCGCGCCACGCCCCGCCGCCGCTGGAGTCCGGGTCGGACTCCTCCTCCACGCCGCCTCCTTTGCCCCCTCCCCGCCGCCACGCCGCACCCCGCCGCCACCCGCAAGCCGCCACCGCCACACTGCACCCCGCCACCGACACCGCCGGCTACCACCACCACGGAACCCCGCCGCCACCTCTCCGCCCGCAGCCGACATCGACACCGTCGTCTTCTCCGTCGCCGACGGCTTAGATCTTCTTTTCTGTTTTTTTTCTGAATGTTCTATTTAGTGAGAATTCGCTCGTTAGCTTCTGGTAGCGAACGTTTCTGTTCTGTTAGGTTCTGTAGCGAACATTCATTCGATAGTTTTTCCTTTTTATTTTAGTTTTCTGCTAGGGACCTATTCGTAGTTTTATTTTACAGATTAGTCCCTTTGTTTGGAACTAGCACAACTTTTTTCTCGTTTGTCCAAATTCGATGAAACCAATGGCAAAATCTTTAGAGTGATCTCACTATCCAGTAAACCAACTTGAACATGTTTTTGCAGATTTAAAATTTGAGTTTAGTTTAGATTTGAATTTGATCTTGTTTTGTTTGTGTCTTGAGTTTCGTAGCTCCGCTTTAGTTGATTGTTTTTTGCAAATCGTAGCTAATCACATGTACCTTATGTTAAGATCTAATCCACATGAATATAATGCTGTTAGATTTTTTTCTGTTTAGATTACTTATTTGCTTGTTTTCGCGTTTTCTGGATCTTTTCTTCGGTTTTCTCTTTGCATTGTTTGCTTGAGTGCTTATGTATGCTATTGTTTGTTTATGCAAGATTTTCCGGAGTGCGAAGCTTGTTACTACGAATCCCTAGAGTTTTCCGATCGTCTGCAAGGCATGTTACACTTTCATCATACTTTTCAATACCCTATTTTTACTATGCATTAGTTTTACCCCTCAAAGATTTGCATGAGTAGGATTGGGAACATGAGGTTTGGTTGTAGTTCATGAGGTAGGAACCTATTACCTTTGATCACCCCGGGAATATACATTATGCTCATATATTGCTTAGCCATGCTCGTCGACGAGGATTGGTTCGTGTGATTCATGAAAGTTGTGATAGATAATAATTTTGAACAACATTAAGGTGGAAACTTTAATACACATCTGGGTGGATTGGTTGGGGCACCTGAAGAAACTAGTGCTTGCCCATGGGAATCCCGGAGTACCCGTGTGATTACCCTCGGTTTGCCACCCAGGCTCAAAGGGATCATATGATATTTCCTGCCTAGAAACTTCCATGTGCAGCCACAAGCCATTATGGGCTCTGGCATAGTTTAGTAAGTTGTGTGACCTATTTTAGTGGTGGACGAGCAAATGTAGGGGAAAGTAGGTGTACCGGTCTACCCAGCGTAAAGAGTTAATGCTTCAGAAAGACTATGTCTCGATCTTCCGATCATGGATGCGGTCGAGTCTTGTGGGAAGAAGTGTGCAAACCTCTGCAGAGTGTACAAATTAATCATTGTTAACCGTGTCCCTGGTTATGGACAATTTGAGTATCTGGAAGTGGATATTTTATTGATCTCATCACTCTTTAATTAATGTATTGGGTTTAATGATTATATGTGATTAATTTTGGGATTGAGTTGGAGGAACCTTCTAAATATTGGCATAAACTTGGTAGTAAATAAAATTGATTCCTTTGTTGTATGTAAAAATTAGCTTTATGCAAAAATTAAACTTAGAGCCTCCACCAGCCAAATATGCATGTAGAAATAGTCTCCTTCATTCATTTGCTCTACAGTGTAACTCCGCCACCATATTCCATGTGTTGACCTACATGGCTGCAACATCTCATGTTGCAGAGTTTACCGACAAAGAATAAGGTGCCCTAGGTCATTGGCGTGCACTTAGTTATGCCGTTGGAGTTGATGGACTCATTTATCTTCGAAGCTTCCGCAGTTACTTTATTTAGATGGCCTTCAGCCATATTGTTTTTGTAATAAATACTCTTTATGAGGACCTCGATGTAATAAGTGTGTGATTGAACTCTGTTATAATTCCTCGAGTATTATGTGTGTCAGCATACCGATCCAGGGATGACACTTAAGCACAGAGACTTCGATCCATTGGGATCGTGGTCTCTACAAGAACTCACATACTTATTGCAAAAATTTATTAGCTATCAAAACAAAGTACTACACACATGCTCCTAGGGGGATAGATTGGTAGGAGAAGACCATCGCCCGTCCCTGACCGCCACTAATAAGGAAGACAGTCAAAGAATAAATCATGCTCCGACTTCATCACATAACGGTTTGCCATACATGCATGCTACGGGAATCACAAACTTTAACACAAGTATTTATACCAATCCACAATTTCTCACTAGCATGACTCTAATATCACCATCTTTATATCTGAAAACAAATGCAAGGAATCAAACTTCTCATAGTATTCAATGCTCTTTATATGAAAGTTTTTATTATATCCCTCTTGGATGCCCATCATATTAGGACTAAATTCATAAGCTAAGCAAATTACCATGCTATTTAAAGACTCTCAAAATAATATAAGTGAAGCTTGAGAGTTCAATAATTTCTATAAAATAAAGCCACCGCCGTGCTCTAAAAAGATATAAGTGAAGCACTAGAGCAAACTGCCTAGCTCAAAAGATATAAGTGAAGCACATAGAGTATTCTAATAAATTCACGATTCATGCGTGTCCCTCTCAAAATGTGTGTACAGCAAAGATGATTGTGGCAAACTAAAAATAAAAAAATCATATCATACAAGACGCTGCAAGCAAAACACATATCATGTGGTGAATAAAAATATAGCATGAAGTACATTTACCGATGGAACGAAGACGAAAGAGGGGATGCCATCCCGGGCATCCCAAGCTTAGATTCTTTGTTGTCCTTGAATATTACCTTGGAGTGCCTCGGCAATCCCCAAGCTTAGGCTCTTGACACTCCTTATTCCATAGTCCATCAAATCTTTACCCAAAACTTGAAAACTACACAACAGAAAACTCAACAGAAACTCGTGAGATCCGTTACTATAATAAATAAATCACCACTTTAGGTACTGTTTTGAACTCATTCTAAATTTATATTGGTGTTATATCTACTTTATTCCAACTTCTACATGGTTCAAACCCCCCGATACTACCCATAGATTCATCAAAATAAGCAAACAACACATAGAAAACATAATCTGTCAAAAACAGAACAGTCCGTAGTAATCTGTAACTTCAAAAATTCTGAAAAACATTAGGACAACAGGGGCAATTAATATATCAATCTTGTGTAAAAAAATTAGAATTTTTCAATGCTTCGGTGAATTTGAACAATTCTGTTACGGGACGCAAAAGTTTCTGTTTTTCAGCAAAATCAAACCAACGATATACCAAAGTATCCCAAAGGTCTTACTTGGCTCAAACACTAATTAAAATACCAAAACACAATTACTAAATAAGTAATAATGTGTATTTATTGAAAACATAACCAAAATAGAAAACATAAAAAATAAAATTGGGTTGCCTCCCAACAAGCGATTTCTTTAAAGCCTTTTAGCTAGGCGTTGGTAGTTATAATGATGCTCACATGAAAAATAGAAATTGAAACACGAATAGATCATCATGTAGCATGTGAAAAACAAGTTTAAGTCTAACATACTTCCTATGCATAGGCATTTTGTAGGGAAAATATTTATCTAGACAAGCACAAACTAGCATATGCAAGGAAGAGGAAAGAAACAATAACAATCTCAATGTAACGAGAGGTAATTTAGTAACATGAATATTTCTACAACCATATTTTCCTCTCTCATAATAATTGCATGAAGGATCATAATCAAATTCAACAATATAGCTATCACATAAAGTTTTCTCTACATGATCCACATGCAAGCAAAATCGACACTCTTCCAAAATAGTGGGATTATCATCAAATAAAGTCATGACCTCTCCAAAACTACTTTTATCAAAAATTGCATAATATTGATCATACTCCAAATATGTGGGATAGTTTTTACCTAAAGTTGACACTCTTCCAAACCCACTTTCAATATTATGGCAAAGATATTCATCATGAGGCTTAAATAAATTTTCAAGAACATAAGAAGCTTTATCACCCCAATCATGATCATTGCAATAAGTAGTGGAACATAGCAAAACTAGCATCCCCAAGCTTCGGGTTTCGAATATTATTAGCACAATTGACATTCATATAATTTATAATAGCATCATTGCGATCATGCTTTTCTTTTAAGGAGCTATCAAGTGTGGGTGCAATAGCAATAATTTCATGTTTAACATAAGGAACTATAGCAAGTTCATCTCCATAAGCATAATTAATATTGGCATCATGGCCATAAGAATAGTGAGCATCACATTCATTAAGAGGGGATATTTCAATCAAATCAAAGGAATCATAATTATCTATAGATTCGTGCATATCATTATTTTCTTCCAAAGCATCGGACATTCTTTCAATAAATTCTTTAACATGGGCATTAGAAGCATAGTTTTCATAGCAATATTTAAGTATGTCAAAAGTTTCAGATTTGTAGAGAGTAATATCATACTTTTCAATCAAAGAAGCAACTTCATAAGCACCCTTAAAAGCAACAAATTCTTCAATTTGTTCGATATCATAGTAACTATAAACACCTTTGGTATAAGAAGATAGGATTTCATTGTCATTAAACTAACATAGGTAGGGAAGGTGTTTTTTAGGGTTCTCCAAATAACAAGTAAAATCATAAATTTCACAAATATTCCAAGCATAGCATAGCAAACAATTTATTTGATTCCATAAGAGTCCCCCTTTTTGAGACAAACAGTGATGCACAAAATGAGCATGCTCATCTAATGATTTCCCTCAACTAAACTAGTTGGGGTTTCAGCATGAGCACATATGGATCAAAGAAGATCCAAGTAGAAAACTTTAAGTGTATCCTTATCAATAGAGTTTTAGCAAGAAAAGATACAAGCAAATAGAAGGCACATGGAAACACAAGTGAAGATAGCAATAAGGCATACGGAAAAGAAGGCGAATAAAAAGGCAAATGTTTTTGTATTTTTCTAAAAACATTTTAGAAATGGGGGAGAGTAAAACGAGAGGAAAACGGAAAATAATGTAACTACAAGGGATGAGAGTTTATGATGGGTGCTTGATGGGCTTGATGTAGAACCTCCCAGTAACGGCGCCAGAAATTGGCAAGTTGACGGGAGGCTAATCTTGACTTGGTGTGAACCTCCCTAGCACGGCGCCAGAAATTCTTCCTGCTACTTCTTGAGCTTGCGTTGATTTTTCCCTTGAAGAAGAAAGAGTGATGCAAAAAAGTAGAGATAAGTATTTCCCTTAGTTAAGAATGAAGGTATCAATCCAATAGGAGGCACAAGCAAGTCTCCAATCTATGCACCTGCACAAACTAACAAACACTTGCACACAACGCGAAAAAGGGGTTGTTGATCCCTTCATGGTCACGAACAAGAGTGAGATCTAATAGAGATAGGTATAAAAGATAAATAAAAGAGCAAACTAAAGTAAATATAAATAAATTGCAGAAAGGTATTTTTGGATTTTTTTGGTTTATAGATCTGAAAATATATGATGGAAAATAGACCCTGGTGAGGGAGTCTCGGATTAAGGGATCCTCGGAAAGCCGGACTATATGCGTATGCCGGACTGTTGGGCTATGAAGGTACAAGATAGAAGACTTCGTCCCGTGTCCGGATGGGACTCTCCTTTGCGTGGAAGGCAAGCTTGGAGATTCGGATGTGAAGATTCCTTTCTCTGTAACCGACTCTGTGTAACCCTAGCCCCCTCTGGTGTCTATATAAAACGGAGGGTTTAGTCCATAGGACAAGAACAATCATAATCATAGGCTAGCTTCTAGGGTTTAGCCTCTACAATCTTGTGGTAGATCAACTCTTCTAATACTCATATCATCAAGATCAATCAAGCAGGAAGTAGGGTATTACCTCCATCGAGAGGGCCCGAACCTGGGTAAACATTATGTCCCCCGCCTCCTGTTACCATTAGCCTTAGACACGCAGTTCGGGACCCCCTACCCGAGATCCGTCGGTTTTGACACCGAAATTGGTGCTTTCATTGAGAGTTCCATTGTGTCATCACCATAAGACTTGATGGCTCCTTCAATCATCAACAACACAGTCCAGGGTGAAGTTTTGCTCCCCGGACAGATTTTCGTATTCGGCGGCTTCACACTGTGGGCCAACTCGCTTGGCCATCTGGAGCGGATCGACAGCTACGCCCCTGGCCATCAAGTCAGGTTTGGAAGCTTGAACTACACCGCCGACATCCTCGGAGACTTGATCTTCTACGGATTCAAGCCCATGACAGTCGTGCCCTACCGCCACGATGAACATGACCTAAATCTGTCATCAGACTGTGTGCAGGAGATTGTGCCAGTAACCGCACTGGCCCTAGATCTAGAGCAGAGCACGCCATCCGAGGACGGGAGGGTCAACCTCGCCACGGAAGCCACGGACTCAGCGGTGCTAGAGCCGAACACATACCTGACCTCCAACGAGGCCTGTGTCATCGGAACCTCGGACTCATCTCCGGCCATAGGCTCCGAACCGCGTGTATCCGCACCCAGCGAATCTGACCGGGCGTCGATCTTAGAGTTCAGCTCCGTGGACATCTTCCAACACTGACCCATAGGTGATGTTTTAAATTCATTAAAATCTCTCTCCCTGTCAGGAGATTCTTGGCCAAACTATGTCCGGCTCGAGTGGGAAGCGGACGACGAAGAGATTTGTTACACACCCACCACCCACTTTATAGCCACTGTCGACGATTTGACCGACATGCTTGATTTCGACTACGAAGACATCGATGGTATGGACGACGATGCCGGAGAGGAATAGGAACCACCACCCACAGGGCGCTGGACAGCCACCTCCTCATATGATATGTACATGGTGGATACACCCAAACAAGACAATGGCGATGACATAAAAGATCCAGTTGAGGATAAACCTAATGAGAAGCGCCAAAGCGCCGATGCCAGCGGCGCTGCTCTAAATCATGCCATGGTAAAAACGGCGATACCAACACAAGAGAAAATAGCACTCTGGACGATGTCGAAGACGAGGAAGACCCCGCCAAGCCAAGTTTCGAACAGGCTGAACGGGAAGACGGGCGAGCCAGCCCCGATAAACAGGTCGTGAACAACGACTCCGAGGACAGCAATTACATGCCCTCTCCGAGGACAAGGTGAGCGTCGGCGATGAAGAATTTATCGTGCCTGAGGATCCCATTGAGCAGGAGTGTTTAAGCGCCAGCTTATAGCCCCGGCAAAGAGCCTGAAGAAGAAGCAGCAGCAGCTTCAAGCTGATCAAGATATGCTCAGTGTAGATGGACTGAGGCCTTGGCAGCCGAGGAATACGGACTCCAACGCCCAACCAAAAGTTACCCGAAGCGCAAATTGCTACCTCAATTCGATGACGAGGCGCTGGAGCGAGCACTACCAGCACATAATGCGGCTGTCCGACCACCACGTGGTCAAGACAAAGCGGCAATTCAGCCCGAACACCAGGCGGCACCACGTTGCCGAACAAATAGAAACACAACAACTTGGGGATACACACATGACCTGCGATACGACTTGGAGAACAGAGCAGGCCAGACCACTACACAACGATGGCCACCACACCGGATATAAGAAATACACACCTGTCCAGGCTGAATACCGCAGACCGGCTCCATTCGAGCTGCGTCGCGGTGTAGCTCGACACAGAGGCGCCGCACACCCCCTATGCTTCACCGATGAAGTAATGGAACATGAATTCCCAGAAGGGTTCAAACCCGTAAATGTTGAATCATATGATGGAACAACAGATCCCGCGGTATGGATCGAGGACTTCCTTCTCCATATACATATGGCCCGCGGCAATGACCTCCATGCCATCAAGTATCTCCCGCTAAAACTCAAGGGACCAGCTAGGCACTGGTTGAACAGTCTTCCCGAGAACTCCATTTGTAGTTGGGAGAACCTAGAAGATGCATTCCTTGACAACTTCCAGGGCACATATGTCCGACCTCCGGATGCCGGTGAGTTATGTCATATAATGCAACAGCCCAGAGAGTCAGCCAGGAAATTCTAGACTCGGTTCTTAACTAAAAAGAACCAAATCATCGACAGTCCGGATGCCGAATCCCTAGCGGCCTTTAAGCATAACATCCGCGACGCATGGCTCACCCGGCACCATGGCTAAGAGAAGTCGAAGTCCATGGCAGACCTTACGACGCTCATGACTCGCTTTTGTGCGGGCGAGGATAGTTGGCTAGCTCATAGCAACAGCACCTCAAGTAAACCTAGCACTTCTGAAGCCAAAGATAGCAACGGCAAGCCCCAATGCAACAAACACAAGCATCGAAATAATGGCGATAACGCCGAAGACACGGTTGTCAATGCCGGATTCAGTGGCTCCAAGTCCGGTCAGCGGAAAAAGCCATTTAAGAGAAACAATCCGGGCCCGTCCAGCTTGGACCGCATACTCGATCGTCCATGTAAAATACATGGCGCCCCCGATAAATCAGCCAATCATACCAACAGAGAATGTTGGGTCTTTAAATAGTCCGGCAAGTTAAATGCCGAAAACAAGGAAAAGGGACCACAAAGCGATGACGACGAGGAACCCCAACCATCAGACATAGGGGGATAGAAGAAGTTTCCTCTCCAAGTTAAAACGGTGAATATGATATATGCTACCCATATCCCCAAAAGGGAGCGGAAGCGTGCACTAAGGGACGTCTACGCGATGGAGCCAGTCGCCCCAAAATATAACCCGTGGTCCTCCTGTTCGATCACTTTTGATCGAAGGGACCATCCGACTAGTATTCGTCATGGCGGTCCAGCCGCACTGGTGCTAGACCCTATCATTGAAGGATTCCACCTCACACGCGTCCTCATGGACGGTGATAGCAGCCTGAACCTGCTCTATCAGGACACGGTGCGCTAAATGGGTATTGATCCCTCAAGAATCAAGCCCACCAAAACCACCTTTAAAGGTGTCATACCAGGTGTAGAGGCCTTTTGTACGGGCTCAATCACACTCGAAGTGGTCTTTAGATCCCCGGATAATTTCCAAAGCGAAGAATTAATCTTCGACATCGTCCCCTTTCGTAGTGGTTATCACGCACTGCTCGGACATACCGCATTTGCTCATTTCAACGTGGTGCCGCACTATGCCTACCTTAAGCTCAAGATGCCCGGACCTCGCGGTGTCATAATAGTCAATGGAAATACTGAGCGCTCCCTCCGTACTGAGGAGCACACCGCGGTCCTTGCAGCAGAAGTACAGAATAGCCTTCTTAGGCAAAACCTCAATTCGGCAAAAAAAAAGCCCCCGGACACCGTCAAGTGAGTCCAAGCTACTCTGCAACAGGACCGTCCGGCTCGTCCAGAGCTCAGCTAGCAATACGGCCTTCGTCCCGGCCCCAATAAAGCGGTGAAAGTCGGTGCCGCGCGTACACAACAATGCACCTAAAATACCATGGTCATGGACGGAGGCACAGCTAGACCTCGGTCCACAATGCGGCTCAACCGCTACTGGATCCGTACACCTTCACTTTCTCTATTTTTTCATGCTTTTTTCTCTTCTCGAGGCCTTTTCTGATAAACATGCTCATCGGACCCGTAGCGGGATAGATATGCCAAGAAAGCTAGGGGCTCGTATGTACAAGGGAATACCCAGGTGGTCTCTGCTAATGATCATCGTACCTGTTTTAAATACTCGCACGCAGCTCGCTCTTGGTCATGGCATGTTAAATAGCCTTATTTTCTTATTGTACTACTTGTACACATACGCCTTGGCGTATTAATCAAATTACAATGAAAATTAATTGGCAGTGTTTGCTTATTACCTAATTTTTTTCCTTGTCTATTTATTTTCAATTGCACCCGTACATTCTGGTACGACTTAATTCACCAGGGGCTTCATTGTACCCCATAACACAGCAAGAAAGTCTGAACACTTTTATAGTACAGTTCGGCACCCCGAACTTATAGCATTCTATGCATCGGCTCCGAATCATGTCTTTGGTCAATAGTTGGGTTGCCCGACTCCTATGCTTGCTAACATACCTTCCGCTATATCGGCTAGGGTAGTAAAGGGAGAACTACTGCGATTGTGTCCCGGTTCTTCCGGACGAGCACCTCAGTAGAGAAAGCTGAAAACTGACTGTCATGATGCGGCAAGAGCTGGTCAGCTGTTTGAGAGGTTTTCAAATTGTTAGAGATTTTTTTCCGCTTTATGCGAGGAATCGGTCTTATCCGATTAGGCGTGTATAGCGCCCCAACTTCAGCCTTCTGAATACCAGGGGCTACACCAAAATTTAAAATTATAGAACTCCTATGGCTAAGTGAAGGTGATAAAGTTGTATACTCCGATTGCCTTGTTCGTTGCACTAAACACCTCCTTAAAGGACCAAAAATTTGGGTAAAGAGTGTTTAGATTTATCCCGAACACCCCTGTACTAGCTACGTGGGGGCAGAAGCCGACGACTGGCCAACTCTCAGATTTTATAAACAGCCGCACAGGAGGTAAAATTTTAAATAACAAGCATTATGTTACATAAGGACCTTGTTCCATATTATAGGATAGGATAAAATAATGCTTTCAGGGGAAATGATATCCTTAGAACATTGCTCCGCCATAAGGCGGGATCCCTTCATGACACTGTCATAGTACATCTCGGGCTTGCGGTGCTCCTTGCCCTCGGGCGGACCCTCGGTCATCAACTTCATGGCATCCATCTTCGCCCAGTGCATCTTGGCGCGGGCGAAAGCCATCCGTGCACCCTCAATACTGACCGACCACTTGACGGCACCAAGCCGAGGGCAGGCACTGACCAGCCGCTTCACGAGTCCAAAGTAGCTACTGGGCATGGGCTCGGCAAGCCATAGCCGGACTATTAGGTCCTTCATGGCCAGTTCGGCCGCCTTGTGTAGCTCGACCAACTATTTTAGCTGGTCACTATAGGTCACTGGATGTTCTGGTCCAAGGTATTGAGACCAGAACAACTTCTCCATAGAGCTCCCTTCTTCGGCTCGAAAGAACTCTGCAGC
The DNA here is from genome assembly GCF_002162155.2 of Triticum dicoccoides. Taxonomy (NCBI): domain Eukaryota; kingdom Viridiplantae; phylum Streptophyta; class Magnoliopsida; order Poales; family Poaceae; genus Triticum; species Triticum dicoccoides. Next base: position 289,031,988 of record NC_041381.1, on the reverse strand, counting down.
ATCTGACATGCTGCGCGGTAGATCCGCAAACGCTCCTGGAGAACTCCAAATTCGGGTAAGTAAAAAGAATGTTTCCTTCACATACTTGCTTTGCATAACAAAAGCCTTACCCGCCACGATCTTCTTGGCCACCTGGATTTCTTGGAGGGCGCTCTGGGCTTCGGCTCGGGCATCTTGCGCGCTCTGGCGGGCATTCTCAAGTTCGGACTCTTGAGTCCTAGAATCACGCTCCAAGGACTCGTACTTTTTGATGGTGTCCTGGAGATCTTGCTGGACCTCGCTGACCCGGGCCTCCTGCTTCTCGTGCGCGGCACGTTCCTCAGCCGCTTTGTCCTCGGCCTTGGCCAATGCCTTCTTGAGGGCCGCTACTCCGATCGTGGCCCCTAATAAAGTTCATGACACTTTAGTCAGTACGAACTTTTCATCCTTCCTAAATGTAAAGCACCGGTTAGTGCATACCTTGGTTGTCCTCCAGCTGCTTCTTCACGAGGCCGAGTTCTTCCTCGGCCCGCTCCAGATTCTGCTTCAAGCCGGAGACCTCTGTAGTATGAGAGGCAGCAACCAGCAACGACGCCTGCTTGTTCACATAGACATGTTATGCTAGACTCCTGCAAAAATTATTTTGATCCTCTGTTTGGTTTTTCTTTCCGAATACCAAACAGAGGATCAGGGGCTACTGTCTACAAGGTGATATTCTTATACAACTACATTACTTACCTCAAAGCCTGTTAGAAGGCTAATGCAGGTCTCGGTCAGTCCATTTTTGGCGGATTGGACTTTCTCGATCACCGTACTCTTAAGAGTATGGTGTTCTTCCACAATGGAAGCGCCTCGTAGCGCTTCCAGCAACCTATCATGTGCCTCTGGATGGACAGAGGTCACCGGTGGAAGCGGCTTGCCCCCCTCGTTCGGGAGAGGCTGCTTGCCTGAATCCGGAGCCACTGGGGTCTCTAGATCTGTATTCAGCTGAGGGCCGAACTGGATGCAACCCCCATCGTAGGGGTCTGTAGGGGTCTTTCCCCCCATGTGTTCGGCTACCGGGGTTCTGATACGGCCGTGCTAACATCCAGTGTACCAAAGAAAACATGCGTCCATTACATTGTCAACTAGAAAGCTAGAGCAGTTCATCAGCTGAAACTACAGCGAGGCAAAGATGGAAAGATGTGGATGCTATGCGTACCTGAGTTTGTGGCTGTGGCCGATCGAGCATGCAATTTGGAACCTAATCAGATGCACTTTGAGTGTAATACGTGAACATAAATTGTGTGACCGTAGAGTTATACGAGAACTAGAAGAGGTAAAACCAACGTTCTGTACGCCTCCTGATTGGATATGAATCGGCTCGATCGATATTTGTTTGCATGGCAGAATGCTTGGTGCAATTTAATTAGGTATCTCTTGTAGTCCACATACAAAAAGAAGATATATCATCTTTTGGAGTTGTTTCATCCACTAGTTGGTACGTACGTGAGGTGGTCTTCGGTTGGGATTTAGTTGTTAATTAGATTTCTCTGTTTATTAGAGTCCAGATCTTCCTACCTTCAAGTCTACGAGATTCAAGCCATATAAAAGGCTGGCTTCGGCCAATGTAAAGGGGGGTCAGTTTTAGTTTATTTGTGAGTTATGAACAACATAGTAAAACGTCCAGGTTTTGGGCGACCATACCTTGTGTATCATCTGTTATTTTCCCATCATGGAAGTTTTCTAGCGACGGAGGGTTGATTATCACATCGACGCCTACGTGATGATCCAAGGGGATCATTATTTTTGTTCGTGTATTTTTGTACGCGGGTGAAAATTATTCTTGGAGGTTGCAAGGAGGAACAGGGGGACGGACTGTTAATCAAGCATCATCGTGAAAGATCGGGTCATCTACGCGCGCGAATTAGCATCTCGCTAGTCCGTGCCTTATCAAGTGGTATTCAGAGCTAAGGTTAGTCACGGCGATTCAATTTGCAATATCGTCCGCGGGGTGAGCATCAAGATGTTGAGCAGGAACATATTGATGGAGGAGGAAGGCATGCGAGGTCACTCTTTTTCACAATCGGTGCATCGTGAACGAACGACGTGTCAATCTGACAATAGATGAGAGTACTGCGGTCAATATGGTGAGCATTGAGGTGGTGGAAAAATTGGGGCTAAAGATGACACCTCTTGAAAGACCATACACGCTGAAGTGGTTCGAAGGTGAAATCCAAATTATGCACCAGATTTTGGTAATTTTTACTTTAGGGAAATATTGTTGTGCGGAATTTTTCACATTTGTCCTGTGCCCATGGTGTCGTGTCATTTGCTACTTGGGAACCCATGGTGCAAACGTGTTGGGGCTGTTCGGAATTCCAAGAAAAATAGTTACTCTGTATCATGGAAGGGCCAACAAATCAGTTTTATTCCCATGCCAACAGATGTGTTCAGCGCAGACTGGAAAAACCGTCTTCTAAAAAGAAGAGATCAACAGGAAGAAAGAAAGAAACAAGTCGATGCAACGGCAGAGGAGTTTAATCTTTTGGTACAGAAGGTACAAGACGGTGATGCAAAAGGCCAGCGATGGAGTGTTTTTAAGACACAATGCAAGATCAAGGACCATGCATGTAAGATGATAATTGATGGTGGTAGTTTTACCAACGCCATTAGCAAAGACCTTGTACAAGAATTGGGTTTGTCTATGTGGAGACACCCTCAACCACACCATGTGGAGTGGCTATATAACTCTGGGAAATTAAAAATTACACATAAGGTACATGTGACATTTGCTGTTGGGGATTATGTTGACAAGGTGGAGTGTGACATCATGCCAATGGACTCATGTTAGTTACTATCGTGAAGAGCATGGCAATTCGATCATGATTCAGTGCATGCCGGAAGATCCAACACATACACGTTCATGCATGATGGAAAGAAGCGTGTGCTGAAACCGATGATAGACAGCGCAATCACCATAGAGATGCAAATTCTAGAGAAGAAGGTTGTACAGAAATTAAACTTGAAACCGAGCACGGTTTCGTTTCAAGGGAGAGAGGATGATACGGCCGTGCTAACATCCAGCATACCAAAGAAAACATGCATCCATGACATTGTCGATGAGAAAGCTAGAGCAGTTCATCAGCTGAAACTACGGCGAGGCAAAGATGGAAAGATGCGGATGCTATGCGGACCTGAGTTTGCGGCCGTGGCAGATCGAGCCTGCAGTTTGGAACCTAATCAGATGCACTTGAGTGCAATACGTGAACATAAATTGTGTGACCGTAGAGTTATACAAGAACTAGAAGAGGTAAAACCAACATTCTGTATGCCTCCTGATTGGATACGAATCGGCTCGATCGATATTTGTTTGCATGGTAGAATGCTTGGTGCAATTTAATTAGGTATCTCTTGTAGTCCACGTACAAAAAGAAGATATGTTTCGTCCACTAGTTGGTATGTACGTGAGGTGGTCTTCGGTTAGGATTTAGTTGTTAATTAGATTTCTCTGTTTATTAGAGTCCAGATCTTCCTACCTTCAAGTGTACGAGATTCAGGCCATATAAAAGGCTGGCTTCGGCCAATGTAAAGGGGGGGTCAATTTTAGTTTATTCGTGAGTTATGAACAACACAGTAAAACATCCAGGTTTTGGGCGACCATACCTTGTTTATCATCTGTGATTTTCCCATCGTGGAAATTTGCTAGCGACGGAGGGTTGATTATCACATCGACGCCTACGTGATGATCCAAGGGGATCATTATTTTTGTTCGTGTATTTTTGTACGCGGGTGAAAATTATTCTTGGAGGTTGCAAGGAGGAACAGGGGGACGGACTGTTAATCAAGCATCATCATGAAAGATCGGGCCATCTATGCGCGCGAATTAGCATCTCGCTAGTCCGTGCCTCATCAGGTTCTGTCCTCCAGCATCACCGGAACGGTCTCCCCTTGGCCCGATATCCTTCGAGACAACACCTCTGTGTTGTCCGCGGCCTTGTGGGAGGTGGCCATCGGAAGGGACCCGTTGTTCATCGCTGACGGGTCCAGTGACCCCTCCAAAGAGGAGGATAGCTCGATGTTGGACTGGGACGGACTTCAGATGCATGGTCTAACACATTAAAAAATGATAAAGTGAAAAGACCGAAAATATTACCGTGTACGGATACTTACGATTTGGCCAAGGGCTTGACCCTGGGCCCCCACTCCCCGCTGCTGCTAGTGGCTGCGGCGGAGTAGTCCGGAAGGGAGATTTTTCCCTTCTTGGACGCATCGGCCTCCCCATGTGTGGAGGCCTTCCTCTTCTTTTTTTCCCCAGTGGGGGGGACGGGTCTTCTCCTCCTCCTCCTCGTCATCTTCGGCGGAGGAGTGCGTCTCGGCGTCTTCGGACATCACATCCGAAACACGCTTGCATCGGAGACCACCTCTGGTCCCCTTGGCCGCCTTCTTGGCTTTCTTCTCCGGCACCTCATAAGGCGCCGGAAACAGCATCTTCGTTAGAAGAGGAGTTTCTGGATCTTCGGTAGCGGACTCGGACATTCAATATGCTCCGCTATCGTTACCCAGGCCTAAAAGATTGGCATGGAGGCTTAGGTTCCTCCCACAGATATGCCGGTAAAAGATATACCTTACAAACATAAAATAACTTACCGGATTAGCCAACGTTTTGCGCTAAGCCTGCAATCTTCGGACGTGGGCGGTGGTACCTCGCCGGCCTTAAAAAGCACCTTCCAGATGTCTTCGTGTGTCGTATCGAAGAGCTCCATCAGCATCTGGTGCTTGGCCGGGTCGAACTCCCAAAAATTACAAGTCTGGCTCTGGCACGGAAGAATCCGGCGGAAGAGCATGACCTAGACCATGTTGACAAGCTTGATTTTCTTGCCTATCATGTTCTGGACACATGTCTGGAGCCCAGTCACTTCTTCTGTTGAGCCCCATACTAAACCCTTCTCTTGCCAGGAGGTGAGCCGCATGAGGACTCCGGATCGGAATTCGGGGGTCACCGCCCAGTTGGTGCCACGCGGCTCGGTGATGTAGAACCACCCCGATTGCCACCCCTTTACAGTCTCCACAAAGGAGCCTTCGGGCCAGGTGACATTGGGCATCTTGCCCACCATGGCACCTCCGCACTCCGCTTGTTGGCCCCTCACCACCTTTGGCTTCACATTGAAGGTCTTCAACCGTAGGCCGAAGTGAGGTGGGATGCGGAGGAAGGCCTCACACACGACAATGAATGCTGAGATGTTGAGGATGGAGTTGGGGGCCAGGTCGTGGAAGTCCAGCCCGTAGTAGAACATCAGTCCACGGACGAACAGGTGGAGGGGGAATCCCAGCCCACGGACGAAGTGGGACAGAAACACCACCCTTTCTTGGGGCTCCAGGGTAGGGATGATCTGCCCCTTGGCCGGAAGCCGGTGGGCGATGTCTTTGGACAAGTACCCGGCCTCCCGGAGCTTCTTGATGTCCTCCTTCTTGACGGAGGAGGCCATCCACTTGCCTCCAGCTCCAAATCCGGACATGACTGGAGTGCTTTTTTGGGAGGAAGAGATGGGTGCTTGGACTCTGGAGCTCGAGAATGAATGAGCAGAGGAAGAAGAGGGCGTGGGCCAAAGAGGGGAATCCTTATCCCTTTATAAAGGCAGTAAAAATTATGCGCCCCTCCCCACTCGCCCTAAATCTCGCTTATTTCCCAACCGATGTGCTGATGGCACGGTTAGGTTACCCATGCCCGCATTGATGATAATCCCGTGATAAGGGGACACGATCTCTGCCTTGACAAGACGTGCCAATGAAACCGCGCCTCGAAATACAGAGGGGCAGGATAAAACGGTTCAAATAAAGACCGGGCCGTGGTGTGATGTCACACTATGACTTGTCAGCAGATTGGACTCGTGGGATATTATACTCTCTACAGTGGTATGTGGAATTTGTTTTTGTAGAGCAGGACACGATTCTTATGTTCAAGATCTACTTTGGAGTATTTGGAGAAGGAACCTGCCTTGCAATGCCGAAGACAATTTGCGTGTCAGACTCATCATCATTGAAGCCTGGTTCAGGGGCTATTGAGGGAGTCCTAGATTAAGGGGTCCTCGGACAGCCGAACTATATGCGTATGTCGGATTGTTGGGCTATGAAGGTACAAGATAGAAGACTTCGTCCAGTGTCCGGATGGGACTCTCCTTTGCGTGGAAGGCAAGCTTGGCGATTCGGATGTGAAGATTCCTTTCTCTGTAACCGACTATGTGTAATCCTAGCCCCCTCCGGTGTCTATATGAACCGGAGGGTTTAGTCCGTAGGAAAATAACAATCATAATAATAGGCTAGCTTCTAGGGTTTAGCCTCTATGATCTTGTGGTAGATCAACTCTTGTAATACTCATATCATCAAGATCAATCAATCAGGAAGTCGGGTATTACCTCCATCGAGAGGGCCCAAACTGTTGGGTTCTACGGTAGGGTGCATCGACTGCAAATTAAAATTTCCTACGCGTAGAACAACCTGGAACATGCTACGGAGACGGATCACAGTTCGTTACCACTAGACACGCAGTGTCGTGCAGCGAAAGAAGAGTTGGGGCAGCGCGTCCGCGTGGATCGTCTCCTCCTCGTCCGATCTCCCTCGAACATCCGGTCGTCCGATCCCACGTACAAGTTCGCCGGAGCGGCACAAGTGCACCGCCTCTAACGGTATCTGCGCGTGTAGGAGGAACACCGTGCGGCGGACTGCTAGGTCCGATCACATAGTCGGCGGCGAGTGGAGGTGGCTATTAGCAACACATGCAAAGCTGATAGAGGCAAAGGTGTCCTGTCTTTCGATGAGATGGTGGCTATCATTTTCTGTGGGAGTCGACCTTGACGACCCGACTACGAACGTGCGAGATGTCGCGCCTTAGCAATCCCTAAACCAACTTCTGAGGGGTTATTGACCACGCCGGAGCATGATCAACCTGACCATGAGGGTCTATTTTCCTACGAGCAAACAAAGAACAAGCAAGAAACTGATATTACAATCTAGATATGCCGAATATAAGAGCAAAGCTTTATTAATGAAGGTGGGGTTCTGTGACACCTTTGTCTGGTCGTTGAACACAAATGAAGTACGCAAAGTTGCAGCTATGGCGAACTTTAATCTAAACAAAACCCAAAGTCTAAACGATGCCCCAAGGGTTGTATATATGGAGGAAGAGGGAGGAATTTCGTGGCCCTTGGGGAAGGGGTCCGAAACCAACCCTATATCTTGTTTCCCCACACATACGGACTGTAAAAACAGCCTATACTCATGTATTTCGAAAATACATGGGACTGGCCCAATAATAAGATGACGCGGCACCTAGAATAGCCTCTGGACGAAAGTTATGAAGTAGCATCTTGTATATTTCGTCCAAGGCTTCATGCACTCATTATGGTGGCTTCAACGTCCTGAAATTATCACTTGTAACTCCGTTCTTGTTCCCCTTGCAAATGCCATCATCTCCATGCTTGTTCTTGTTCCAAGGTTCATCCTTCTCAAAGCTAGGCCCTTCATTTGTAAGCAAAACAAATGTGTCCAATTTAGGCAGCATCATATTCTCATGAACATTAGAATCATTACCAAGAAACGAAAGTACCTGGTGATTTAATTGGCGTGCGCGAGCTCTAGTAATTGGTCTAGTATGTAGAGCAGCAGGGGTTGTGGGTGTAACAATGGTATTGATGTCCTCATCATCTTCCCCTTCTTGAAATGAAGTCGTCCTCGATGGAAGCTCATCTTCCTCCCAAATAAGGCTTCAAATATGCAATGTTAAAAGTGGGACTAACCCCAAAATCTGCAGGCAGCTCAAGTTTATATGCATTATCATTTATTTTCTCTAGCATCTTAAAAGGACCATCAGCGCGTGGCATTAGCTTTGATTTGCGCAAATCAGAAAATCTATCCTTTTGCAAATGTAACCAAACAAGATCTCCAGGTGCAAACACAACATGTTTTCTACCATTATCTCCAGCAAGTTTATATTTAACATTCATACGCTCAATGTTTTCCTTAGTTAACTCATGCATTTTTAAAATCAATTTAGCACGTTGTTTAGCATCAAAATTAACCTTCTCCAAAGATGGAAGAGGCAACAAATCAATAGGTGCATGAGGTAGGAAACCATACACAATTTCAAAAGGGCACATCTTAGTAGTAGAATGCAATGAACGATTATAAGCAAATTCAATATGAGGCAAGCATTCTTTCCACATTTTCTTATTATTCTTCAAAACAGCCCTAAGCATAGTAGACAATGTTCTTTTGACTACTTCAGTTTGTCCATCAGTTTGGGGGTGACTACTTCAGTTTGTCCATCAGTTTGGGGGTGATAAGTAGTACTAAAAAGCAGTTTAGTCCCAAACTTAGCTCATAAACATCTCCAAAATTGGCTAAGAAATTTAGTATCACGATCTGAAACAATAGTATTTGGCACACCATGCAAGCGAATAATTTCACAAAAGAACAAATTAGCAACATTAACAACATCATCGCTTTTATGACATGGTATAAAGTGTGCCATTTTCGAGAATCTATCCAGGACAACAAATATGCTATCCCTCCACTTCTTTGTTCAAGGTAAACCTAAAACAAAGTCCATAGATATATCCTCCCAAGGAACACTAGGTACAGGCAAAGGCCTATATAAACCATGAGGATTGAGTCGTGACCCCTGTTCAAGAATTCATCTGATTAACTAGTTAACTTGCCGATTAATCCCTACTCCTAGGGTCACCGAGTAGCCGATAAACCAATAAATCATCTGATTAATTGATTAAATGGACAATTAACTTGACGATTAGCCTATTAATCCCGTACTCGCCAGCCGAACGAGCAGCTACCAGTTAACAATTTCCTCAACAATGGTCGTGACTTAGCTTTTTGACAGGTAGTGCAGTGAGCAACAAAGCGCTCAACATCCCGTCTCATCTTTGGCCAGAAGAAATGTGTAGCAAGTACGTCCTCCGTCTTCTTCACGCCAAAGTGTCCCATTAGTCCTCCTCCATGTGCCTCCTGCAACAACAAAAGACGAACGGAGCTAGCTGGAATGCATAGCTTGTTAGCACAGAACAAAAATCCATCATTAACGACGAACTTGTTCCATGTTCTTCCTTCTTTACAATTCTGCAATACATCTTTAAAATCAGCATCATGCACATATTGATCTTTCATGGTCTCCAAACCAAATATTTTGAAGTCAAGTTGTGAAAGCATACTATAGCGACGAGACAATGCATCAGCAATAACATTTTCTTTACCCTTCTTGTGTTTAATGACATAAGGGAAAGTCTCAATTAATTCAACCCATTTAGCATGTCTACGATTCAGTTTAGCTTGACTTTTAATATGTTTCAAAGATTCATGATCAGAATGTATAACAAATTCCTTGGGCCATAAATAATGTTGCCATGTTTCTAAAGTCCGAACAAGAGCATATAATTCTTTATCATAAGTAGAATAATTCAAACTAGGTCCACTCAATTTTTCACAAAAGTATACAACAGGTTTGCAATCTTGTAATAACACACCTCCTAATCCAATTCCACTAGCATCACATTCAAGCTCAAATGTCTTACTAAAATTAGGAAGTTGGAGTAAAGGAGCATATGTCAACTTACCTTTCAACACCATGAAGGCTTCTTCCTGTGCGGTACCCCAAACAAAAGGCACATCCTTCTTTGTAAGCTCATTGAGAGGTGCAGCAATGGTGCTAAAATCTCTCACAAAACGCCTATGGAATCCAGCGAGGCCAAGAAAACTCCTCACTTGTGTGACCGTTTTGGGCTGCGGCCAACACTCAATAGCTTCAATCTTGGCTTTATCAACTTCAATTCACTGTGGAGTAACAACATAGCCAAGAAAAGATACTTGGTCGGTGCAAAAGGTGCACTTCCCAAGGTTACCAAACAAACGTGCATCACGTAGAGCAATAAAAACAACACGTAAATGTTCCAAATGTTCCTCCAAAGATCTTCTATAAATCAATATGTCATCAAAGTAAACTACCACAAATCGTCCAATGAAAGCACGTAAAACTTCGTTCATTAATCTCATGAAAGTACTAGGTGCATTAGTTGACCCAAAAGGCATGACTAACCACTCATATAATCCAAACTTAGTTCTAAATGTTGTTTTCCATTCATTCCCCAATTTCAAATGAATTTGATGGTATCTACTACGCAAATCAAGTTTGGAGAATATTGTAGAGCCACTCAATTCATCAAGCATATCATCTAGCCTAGGAATAGGATGACAATAACGAATAGTAATATTATTAATGCCTCTACAATCAACACACATACGCAATGTACCATCCTTTTTCAGCACTAGAATAATAGAAACAACACAAGGACTAAGGGATTCGCGTATATAACCTTTCTCGAGAAGCTCTTGTACTTGACGCATAATCTCCTTCGTCTCCTCTAGATTGCTACGGTATGGCGCATGGTTTGGCAGTGAAGCACCGGGAATTAAGTCAATCTGATGCTCAATCCCTCGAATAGGCGGTAATCCCGGTGGCACGTCTTGTGGAAAGACGTCAGCAAACTCCTACAAAATGTTAGTGAAAGTAGGAGGCAAAGAGGAAGGCGCATCCTCGAATGAAAATAATGCCTCTTTGCACACAAAAGCATAGCAAACAGATTTGCTGAAATCTAGCTCATCAATATCAGATTTGGTGGCAAATAAACATGCACTTTTCAATTTAATTTCAGAAGCAACACTAGATGGTTTATTATTAGACTTCATTTGTTGCTCAAATTCTTTTGCCACAATCTGATTTTCACTCTTATTCTTCTCCTGTTTTGCTTCATTAGCTCTATTAATATCATCTTTCAAAATGGAATCATGAGTCATAGGAAGCAAAGTAATATTTTTATCCTTATGAACAAGAGTATACTGATTGTTTCTACCATGGTGTACAGAATTTTTATCAAATTGCCATGGTCGACCAAGTAATAAGGAACATGCTTGCATAGGTACCACATCACAATCAACATAATCAGCATATGTAGAGATACTAAAATGCACACGAACAGTACATGTTACCTTAACCTTGCTGTTGTTGTTGAACCATTGGATGTAGTAAGGATGTGGATGTGGTATTGTGGTGAGAGATAGCTTCTCCACCATCTCCATGCTAGCCAAGTTGTTGCAGCTCCCTCCATCTATGATGACGCACACAAAATGTTCTTCACAACGCCCTTTGTATGGAACAAATTATGCCTCTGATTTTGCTCAGCTTGTGTGACCTGCACACTCAACACACGTTGAGCAACTAAACATTCATACCTATCAGCGTCTTCAGGAGCCATGTATTGCATCTCATGATCAGAATCATCTCCACCGTGTTCTTCACGTGTAATAAGAGCCAAAGTCTCCTCATCATAGTCACTAGCGGACTCATACCCACCATTCTCAGTAGCAATCATCACACGCTAAGATTTGCATTCTCTCGCATAATGACCTCTTCCCTTACAGCAGCGACAAATAATATTACTTGTGTGCCCGGTTGATGTCATGGAAGAAGAAGAGCTCTATGCAGGCCCGGCAGGTGCGCTCTTGGCAGATAGCGGTGGTTGTGCCTGCTTTCTTGTATCACGGCTGGAGGTGGCACCTGATGGAGGTGCCGGTGCAGTGGAAGTAGAAGATGCACACGGTGTCCATGATGAAGGTCGACCTGCAGAAAAGTTAGTTCGAGCCAATGCTTGTCGATCCTGCACTTCACGTTCAGCTTTACAAGCAAGATGGAATAAACGAGTGATATTAGTATACTCCTTATACTCTAGAATGGTCTGAATCTCTCTATTTAATCCACCCATAAAACGTGCAAGCATAGCTTCATTCTCCTCAACAATACCACATCTAATCATGCCAGTTTGTAATTCCTGATAATATTCTTCTACATAATTTTTTCCTTGTCTTAAACGCTGCAATTTTTGAAGCAATTCACGTTGATAATATGGTGGAACCCAACGAGTACGCATAGCAGTTTTCAAAGCAGCCCCAGTAGCTGGAATAGGATATAATCTACAATGTTCAGACCACCATACACATGCAAAACTAGTGAAAGCACAAACAGCAGCAGCAACCCGTCTCTCCTCAGGATATTGTAAACATGTAAAACGTTGTTCAGTTTCTAACTCCCAAGTAAGATATATATCAGGAACATATCTACCCGAATATTCAATTATAGTTTAGGAATATGGTCATTATCTCGTACCTGAGGTGGTGGTGCATGCCTACCGTTGCGAATATATACCTGAGGTCGACCTGCTGGTGGTGGTGCTGGTGGCTGCACGTAGTTCTGATTTTGATCAACCTCATCCTCATAATAGTCATCCACCTCTGCAGTAGCAGCAGGAGCTACAGAAGCACCGACAGTAGCAGCAGCGGCACCAGAATTTTGTCCTGGCTCAATAGGAATACGTTGTGCTCGCCCTACTGTATCGCGGCATGAAACTGGTGGTGGGAGACGTTTGAGTAATTCATCGAACTTGGCGTCCAACTTGGTGTCAATTGTCTTCTCAATGTCATCCATCTTCTCCATTGCCTTTCCAAAGCTGGCCATCACGTCTTTCACCTGTTGACCCAACATTTGATGAAACTTATCATGAAGCTCCTTGTTCGTCATGTTCTCCCAGTCAATCTTGTCGGCTTGTGGTCCTGCCATAGTTAGCAGCAATAGAAATAGACAAGAATATGATCCTACAGACTACTGGAAAATGGTGGTGGTGGGGTGTCACAAATCCATCAAGCAAATCTCAAATTCTTACCAGTTCTTACCCAGCAGCAGGTGGTGATCGGCAAACGTTGTAGTCAAAACTCTCAAAGCTTGGATAGAGAGATTACCAGGGAGAGTCAAACGCACGACGTAGATGTATGTGGAGCTGGGAAGGCTAATAATATGGTAGCGAAAAGGGTCAGCAATAATCAATTCAGAGATGCAAAGTTGAAAAAACGCTCAACGATGGTACTGTGCTGGTCCTAGGCTAGACCGTGCTAGAGACGTGAGCCTAGAACACTAACAAAACCAAGGCGTTGCACGTAAACAAGGGAGGAGCACACTCTGATTTTTTCTCTCTTTTTTCACTTTTTTTGCACTTTTTTCCTCGTTTTTTTTTGCTCTGCAACAATTTTTTTCGAAAAAGTCTACAAATGGTCTAGAAACTGCCTAGCCAGAATTTTCGAGACTTAGTTTTTTTTAAACTGGAACTATTTTTCTACTGTGGTAACACGGAAGTTCGGGAGTCCTTCTCTGTCACGACTCGGAGTATGGCGTGATCCCGAAATCCAAAACAGAGTAACAAAATACTGGACTCGAACTAGGACTGGTGGCGGAGATGAAACTGGTGGAACTCGCACTGGTGGCGGAGATGAATCTAGTGGAACTCGGACTAGTGGCGGATATATGTTGCAGGTGGACTCGAATTATCGCGATGGCGGTGGATATGTGGTACATGGCTGCGGTGATGACGATGGTGGTAGATGGCAGCAGTGATGACGATGGTGGTATATGGTAGCGGTGACGATGATGGTAGGTATATGGCAGCGGTGACGATGATGATGCGGCGGCATGAAAACTTGTGAACAGAACTCGAAACTCTAAAGGACTAGACACTAAGACCAGCAACTAGACACGACGATGCAACCGCAAATTCAACAATGCAAAACCCTAAAAAGATTATGCAAAGGCTTAGATTGGTTCGGATATGAGGAACTAACCCTAATTTTTTGGCTTTTTCGTGGACTGTAGGTATGAAGAACAGACTCGATCTAAACTATGAAATACTGTAAAATCTCGTCGAGCAACCTGGAAATCTGATACCACTTGATAGAGGCAAAGGTGACCCGTCTTTTGATGAGATGGTGGCTATCATTTTCTGTGGGAGTCGACCTTGATGATCCGAGTACGAACGTGCGAGACGTCGTGCCTTAGCAATCACTAAACCAACTTCCGAGGGGTTATTGACCACGCCGGAGCACGATCAACCTGACCACGAGGGTCTGTTTTCCTGCGAGCAAACAAAGAACAAGCAAGAAACAGAGATTGCAATCTGGATATTGCGAATATAAGAGGAAAGCTTTATTAATGAAGGTGGGGTTCTGTGACACCTTTGTCTGGTCATTGAACACAAACGAAGTACGCGAAGTTGCAGCTATGGCGATCTTTAATCTAAACAAAACCCAAAGTCTAAATGACGCCCTAAGGGCTGTATATATGGCGGAAGAGGGGGGAATTTCGTGGCCCTTGGGGAAGGGGTCCGAAACCAACCCTATCTCTCGTTTCCCCACACATACGGACTCTAAAAAAAGCCTATACTCAAGTATTTCGAAAATACATGGGCCTGGCCCAATAATAAGGTGACGCAGCACCTAGAATAGCCTCTAGATGAAAGTTATGAAGTAGCATCTTGTATATTTCGTCCAAGGCTTCATGCACTCATTATGGTGGCTTCAACATCCTGAAATCATCACTTGTAACTCCGTTCTTGTTCCCCTTGCGCATGCCATCATCTCCATGCTTGTTCTTGCTCCAATGTTCATCCTTCTCCAAGCTAGGCCCTTCATTTGTAAGCAAAACAAATGTATCCAATTTAGGCAGCATCATACTCTCATGAACATTAGAATCATTACCAAGAAATGAAAGTACCTGGTAATTTAACTGGCGTGCGCGAGCTCTAGTAATTGGTCTAGTATGTATAGCAGCAGGGGCTGTGGGTGTAACAATGGTATTGATGTCCTCATCAAAAGCCCTAACAATATGAAAGTGCAACTAACCCTAGGTGGTTTTGGTAATTCTACATATAGCTCATTGAGCTAATGCTATTTCAAGATAAATATTTCAGGAAAGCTCAATGATTGGCATGGCATGGATGAGAAAAGTGGACCCCTCAAAATGCTAAGGACAAAAGGATTGGCTCAATCTTAAAGCTCAAGACTCTACATTTTCTATTTTAGTGATCCAAGATCCCATTGAGTCTATAGGAAAAGCCAATACTATCAAGGAGGGATGAGGTTTTGCTTAATGAGGATCTTTCTCAAAGTGCTTAGTGATATGATCCAAAGCCCTCAACTACTTTCTCACATCCACATATGACCTAAACCAAAAGTCAAACTCAGCCCCACTGATTCTTCCTATCTAGAGCCACCGAGTTCAGATGTCATAGCCACTGCCACAAACCCTAGGCAAATCGGTTTCACCGATAGGGATCTCGGTCTCACCGAGATGGGGTTGCAATCTCTCTGTTTCCCTTTGTAACATTTCGGTCCCACCGAGATGAGCGATCGGTCCCACCGAGATTGCAATGTAAACTCTCTGTTTCCCTTTCGTAACATTTCAGTCTCACCGAAATGAGCGAATCGGTCCCACCGAGTTTACCTGACCAACTCTCTGGTTAGCTTATTACCAAAATCGGTCTCACCGAGTTTGTGTAATCGGTCACACCAAGATTACGTTTTGCCCTAACCCTAATCATATAGGTCCTACCGAGTTGCATGTCGGTCCCACCGAAAATCCTAACGGTCACTAGATTTGCTGAATCGGTCTGACCGAGTTTCTCAATTCGGTCCCACCAAGATTGGCAAGTTGTGTGTAACGGTTAGATTTTGTGTGGAGGCTATATATACCCCTCCACCTCCTCTTCATTCGTGGAGAGAGCCATCAGAACAAACCTACACTTCCAACTTGCATTTTCTGAGAGAGAACCCCCTACACTTGTGTTGAGGCCAAGATATTCCATTCCTACCATATGAAACTTGATCTGTAGCCTTCCCCAAGATGCTTTCCGCTCAAATCTTCTTTCCACCAAATCCAAATCCTGTGAGAGAGAGTTGAGTGTTGGGGAGACTATCATTTGAAGCACAAGAGCAAGGAGTTCATCATCAACACACCATTTGTTATTTCTTGGAGAGTGGTGTCTCCTAGATTGGCTAGGTGTCACTTGGGAGCCTCCGACAAGATTGTGAAGTTGAACCGAGGAGTTTGTAAGGGCAAGGAGATTTCCTAATTCGTGAAGATCTACCGCTAGTGAGACAAGTCCTTAGTGGGCGAGGCCATGGTGGGATAGACAAGGTTGCTTCTTCGTGGACACTTCATGGGTGGAGCCCTCCGTGGACTCGCACAGCCGTTACCCTTCGTGGGTTGAAGTCTCCATCAACGTGGATGTACGATAGCACCACCTATCGGAACCATGACAAAAACATCTGTGTCTCCTATTGCATTTGCACTCTCCAAACCCTTCCCTTTACATTCTTGCAAGTTGCATGCTTTACTTTCCACTGCTCATATACTCTTTGCATGCTTGCTTGAATTGTGTTAAGATTGCTTGAACCGTGCTAAGTTGCTAAAATCGCTAAGAACTAAAATTGGGAAAAGGATAGATTTTTATTTGGTTAAGTAGTCTAATCACCCCCCCCCTCTAGACATACTTTCGATCCTACAAGTGGTATCAGAGCTTTGGTCTCCATTTGCTTTGATTTCCATAGCTTTTGGTAGTCATAGCCTTGGTTTCACAACCTAGGAGAGTATGGCGTCTAGCGAGGAAAATTACCACCATAGAGGTCCTTACTTTGATGGTACTAATTTTGCTAGTTGGAAGAGTAGATGAAAATGAATATTCTTGGACATAACCCCGCCGTTTGGGCTATTGTGTGTATTGGCTTGCAAGGTGAATTCTTTGATGGGAGAGAACCGAACCGTGAAGCTACCGCGGAAGAGTTGAAGATGCTGCAATACAACACTCAAGCTTGTGATATCCTCTTCAACGGATTGTGCCCCAAAGAATTCAACAAAATCAGTCGTCTTGAGAATGCAAAGGAAATTTGGGATACTTTGATTGATATGCATGAAGGTACTGACTCCGTCAAGGAATCCAAGTTGGATGTGCTTCAAAGTCAGCTTGACAAATTCAAAATGAAGGATGGTGAAGGTGTCGCTAAAATGTACTCTAGGCTTGCTCTTATCACAAATGAGATTGCCGGCTTAGGAAGTGAAGAGATGACCGACAAATTCATCATCAAGAAGATCCTAAGAGCTTTGGACGGAAAATATGATACCGTGTGCACATTGATCCAAATGATGCCCAATTACAAAGATCTCAAGCCAACGGAAGTCATTGGAAGAATTGTTACTCATGAGATGTCACTCAAGGATAAGGAGGAGCTCCACAACAAGTCAAGTGGTGCTTACAAAGCCTCATGTGAAGCCCCCACATCATCAAGTGAGAAACAAACCTTCAATGAAGAATTGAGCCTAATGGTGAAGAAATTTCACAAGTTCTACAAGAGTAGAAGCAAAGAAAGAAGTTCCAAGTCAAGGTCCTACAATGACAAAAGATCTTCTAGTCGAGAGCGTAATTGCTACAATCGTGGAAGACCCGGACACTATTCCAATGAGTGTACGGCACCCTACAAGAGAAGAGAAGATTCTCCAAAAAGAAGAAGTAGAAGAGAAGAATCACCATCAAGAGAGAGAAGGAGTAGAGATGATCGTTATGAACGAAGAACATCCTGGAGAAGCAAGGATTCAGAAAGGAAGAACAAGTCATCAAGGAGCTACACAAAACAAAGACATCAAGCTCATGTTGGTGAATGGGTATCCGGCTCCGACTCCGACAATCACTCCGAGAGAAGCTATCACTCCGACTCCGAATATACTAAAGATGAAGGTGTTGTCGGTCTAGCACTTGTGTCAACCAACTCCTACGACATATTTGATTCACCAAATGAAGGACTTGGAAGATGCTTCATGGCTAAAGGCCCAAAGGTATCACACCCCGAGTATGTTGATTTCAATAGTGATGAAGATGACTTGTTAGGTGATGATGATTTACTTGTTGACAACTCTAGTGATGAATACTATGATGAAACGTCAATTAATCATGCTAATCAAGATAAACAAATGACAATGATAAGGAGAAGATTGAGCTTCTAACTAAAGAACTAAACACTCTTAAGTTAGCTCATGAAACTATCTTAGAAGATCATCGAGAACTTTTAAGGACTCATGAGAAGTTACACTTTGAAAAGCTCAACCTTGAGCAAGAGCATGAGTTCTTAAAGGCAATCAATGATGATCTTCGCAAGAAAATTTCTTCTTACATTGCCAAGCATTTACTCTTATCCACTTACATGCCTCAAGTCAAGTCTAGTAACAAGAACAAGAAAGATTCTTCCTCTAGTAGTAACAATAATCATGCTAAATCCAATGTTCTTGCTTCTAGTAGTTCTCTAGATTCCACTAATGATTCTCTTAGCCAAGTTACACTTGAGCAAGAAAATAGCTTATTGAAGGGAATTATAGAGAAAGGTGTTTACAAGAGCCTTGCCGGGAGTAAGTAATTCGAGGAAATTGTACGCAAGCAAGGAAGGCACCGGAAGAACCAAGGTGTTGGTTTTGAACGAAAGTTCAATGCCAATGGAGTTGAGTGGGAAGAAGATCAGTACCCCAAGACGAAGTTTGTTCCTCAACAAGAGAAGTATGATCCCACTTCTTTCAAAGGGACACAAGCTCAAGATGATCTTCCACCACAAGACCACAAGCAAAAAGGCAAGGACAAGCTTCAAGAGGAGATTGATGCATTTGAAGAAGCTCCTAAGGCCTTGGTCAAGTGGGTTCCCAAGACTACATCAAGTTCTACTTCATCAGGTACGACTACAACTCCAAGGATTCCCATCAAGATGATGTGGATCCCGAAGAAGAAGAACTAGAGAGTTCTTGAGGGTGACTCCGCCAACATACTTCACTCTTATCATTTTGGCAAGAACAAGTGCAATCAACTTCCACATCTTGCACTAGTTCAAGGAGTCACAAACCCTCCTGTTGGTAAGACAAGGGACAAGATAACCTAATGCTTTCATAGACATCATCTTGTGTGTGCATCACTCTATGTCTATGGATATCCTTGTTTGTTCCTTGTG
This sequence comes from Triticum dicoccoides, assembly GCF_002162155.2. Classification (NCBI taxonomy): domain Eukaryota; kingdom Viridiplantae; phylum Streptophyta; class Magnoliopsida; order Poales; family Poaceae; genus Triticum; species Triticum dicoccoides. The sequence goes on along the minus strand of NC_041381.1, from coordinate 289,013,103 downwards.
GGACTAACCCGTGTAGGTATTGAAAGTGCAACTCACTGCAAAGGATTGCTCCAAATGATCTACATCAACATTGAGCATCCACATCTTCAACACCTACATGAAGTCATCATCGACAAAACCCAAGGTTAGTTCATCCCTCTTAGGGGGATCTCACATCTAGGGGAGCTTTACTCTAAGAATTGAGTCAAAGCAACTCTAATGGTGTGAACACAACAATGCTTTATGTAAAAGTGGTAACCCCACTTGCGCTTAAACGATGAGTATGACCTATGATCAAATGTTCTCATTTGACTCCTAAGTCAATATACTCATATATAGATGACCTAGTCATCGCCAATTGCTTGATAGATGCTAGAATTGGTGGTGCATGCTTTGCCACATATTTCATTTGCCATTTTATTGTGTGAGCATGTTGGTTGCATATTTTACTCATTCAAGGACATCCACTTGTTGCTTTGATTGTTTGGCTTCTTCTTTTGCCAAGTGGATGGACAGGAATGCCTAAGAACCTTCTCTAGCTATCTATGCTTTTTTTTGTCTCAAACTCTATTCATGCTACATCACAAAGTTTGATCAAGTCAGATTCGAACCACTCTGTGTGAGGAGCACTCGGAGTCCCCAATTCGTCATAGACTTAAACATCCAAAACTTCTTTGTGCATTTCGGTCTGATCAATTCATCCATTTCGGTCATACCGAGATCACTAAGTCGATCTAGGTTTTCGGTGCAACCAATTTGAACTTTTCGGTCACACCGAGTTGCAGTAACTGCTTGTAGTTATGCATCTCGGTGCCACCGAGTTGTTCCACTCAGTCACACCGACAGGGTCAGGCTATATATATCCCCGGGCCAAATTTGGAAATTTCTCTGAACCCCTTCGCCCATGCTCAGCTTGCTCTGCCTCCCTGGGTCTCCGAATTGTCCTCCTCGTCGCGAGCTGCCTCCCACCGCTGGTCTCCGCCGCCGTCAATGGGAATCGTCTCTGTCATTGCCGCCGTAGCAGGTCCATCGCCGCACTTAGGGTATGGACTTGATCCTTGTGCTAATCTCACTCCGATTCCTAGCACATTGTTTTGCCGTGTATCTTGCCACGATTGAGATCACTCTATCCAGTGAAATCACTCCATAGATTAGTCGTGGGTTCAAAATTTAGGGTTAGGTTTCCGCCGAAATCATCTCAGACCAACCGAGTTGTAGAACTCGGTGCCACCGATTTGGCTAAGGCCATTGCACATGTGATTATCGGTCTGATCGAGAATTGCAAATCGGTGTGACCAAGTTCAGGACTTTGTGAAACCCTAGCAGTCTCGGTGCCACCAAACTGTGACTCGGTCTGACCAAGTTCACTAGTTTAGGTTCCAAAAGCTGCTTCGGTATCATCGAGTTTTCAAATCGGTAGATCCGAAATGCTCTCTGTGGAAAACTAAAACTAAGTTTTTGACTCATTCTTTTGCAAAAACCTCTGTACATTGTGATGCTCATCCAATCTATCTCATCTATATCTATTCACAAGGTCTGCTGTCAGTGTTTGCATCATGTCAGATCAAAATGACAGTCAGAACAAGTCTGAGGAGCAGGTTCATATGAGTGAGGGCACTAGTCCCTCTAGCAGCTATGATGATGGTAGCAGGAGCACACCCAGCAAGTTGCCTAAAGCAGCCACCAGGGCTAGAAAGAAGAGAACCTCAGATTTTGAGGATGAGGACTATGTGGCTATTGAGGATGAGGCCACTTCCAAGAAGAAAGTTCTGAAAAAGGAATATGGCACAGCTGCTGCCACTAAGCCAGGAATGCAGAAGAAGGCACCTACAAGAAGGATTCCCACTTCCAAACCTAGGAAGGTTGCCACTGGTGAAACCATGAAGTTCACCATTGAGTCTAAAGATGAAGCTGCTGGCCACCACAAGAAGAAAAAGAGAGTCAGAACCACTACTGCCAAGGTTCTTGGCAAGCCCTCTATGAGGAGAGACTCTGGAGAAGAAGAGGAAGAGGTTGCTGCACCAGTACCTAAAGCTCAAAAGATTATGGGAGATGCTATAAGGTCAGGGGCTGCTCCATCAAAGCCCAAAGAAGCTCCCAAGGCAGCTGCTCCAAAGCCCAAAGCTGCACCCAAGAGGAATACAAGGAATATTCCTGCTGGAGAGGAGAACAAGGCCCCAGTGCCTGAAGCAGCTATTGAAGAAGAAGATGATGAGTCACATGTCTTGAGGAAGTTGAAGCCCAAAATTCCAGATCACAATGATGCTCATCCAGTAGCTGAGGACATGAAGCTCAGGAAGGATGCAGGACTCAGGCAGTGGAGATTGACTGATCCCTATGCAGTCAGGAGAAGAACTGCTGTGGACTACAGGTTCCATACAAAGGAACAGCAGGACTTCTATGAGACAGTGTTGCTTGACAAGAAGCCTATAGTCTGTGATATGAGATGGGTGGACTGGAAGTACATCAGGGAAAATGAGGAACACTATCCTGGAGTCTATGATAGTTCCAAGTCTTGTGGAGTAGAGGACTTTGTTGGGCAGAAGCTCACAAAGTGGAATGATGAGCTTATTATGCAGTTCTACTCCACAGCTCATTTCTACCCAGATGGAAGGATTGTCTGGATGTCTGAAGGTACTAGGTACCAATCAACAGTTGAAGAATGGGCAAAATTGATCAATGCTCCTAAGGAGAATGAGGATGACTTGGATGTCTATGCCAAGAAGAAGAAGGATCATAACTCCATGGCACATATGTACAGAGAGATCCTAGATGCTGCTCTTGAGACACACAAATTTGGATCAGTACATTACCTTCTGTCAGGTTTGCCAACAATCAACTGGATCCTCAGGCATACTCTTTTGCCAAAGTCAGGTGATCACAAGATGATCAGAGGCCATGCAACTAACATGCTTCACATATTTGATGTGCCTCAAAAGTTTAAAGTCATGAGCCTAATTGTGGAAACTATCAAGAGGACAGCTACAGATCAGAAGAGAAGTTGTGGGAATGCCCCACAGATCCAGGAGCTAATCGACTCCAAGATGGTCACTGGCACATATCTTTTGGACAAGGATCACATGCCCATATACCAAGACTTTAAGGATAACACTGTGGTAATGGATGAGAATGAACCATCTTCTGTGCAAGCACAAGCAAAGAAGGAGAAGGCAAGGACTGAAAAGGCTGCAAAGATGCCAACCATTGATGAGGCATCTCAGTATCTTCTGAAGAGCAAGAAAGATTAGCTTAGCTACTTGATTGCCTCCACTCTGAGGATTGAGAAGGGATTGGCCACCCTGACTCAAAATCAGGAGAGCTTGGAGAGGATCATGGAGCAGAAGTTCTATGATTTAGATGTGAAGTTCACTGAGATACAGTCACTTGTTGAGCAACTTCAGGATGAAGTGTAGGAGAAGAAGGGCAAGTCTACCACTGATGCATTTGCTAGAGTGCCCAGAGGTCAAAGATCTGTTGTAGTGCCAATTACAAACACCAGAGCAACTTCATCTACACCAGCTACAACTTCAGTGCCACCAGCTCCAGCACCTACTCCACCAGCTCCATCTACATCAACTGATGCCTTCGTCCTTGGAGTCTTATCTACACCACCACCTGAAGACCAAGCCTGAGAGTCGATCTAGCACTATGCATTTTTTATGAACTTTTTGGTAACTTGTTGCCAAAGGGGGAGAAAATGTATAGATCATAGGCTTCGAGAGAGAGAGAGTGTTGCTTTTGTTCTCTCTTGTTTTGCTTTTTGGTGGTTGAACTTTGTCATTTGCTTGCTTGATATACTCTATGCTTTTGTGTGATACTTGGATGATCATGTATTTGATCATATGCTACCTTAATGCTTGTTGGATGACATTATCCTTTTATATCTCTATATGATCATTCACTTTTCTTGGTGATGAGTGCATGCATTTAATTATTATCATTTTGAGAGCTCCACCAAGATGTATGTGACATGGAAGAGTAACCCATGATCCTAACTCTTTGTGCATTTGCAGTCCAAAGCAAATCTTAAACTATGCACAAATTTAGGGGGAGCTCTTGCTTATCACATACTTCTCAAAGCGACAATGTTTTTCACTCTTACTATCATTTGTCGAAGCTTTGATCTATATGTTGTCATCAATTACCAAAAAGGGGGAGATTGAAAGTGCAACTATCCCTAGGTGGTTTTGGTAATTCCTAACAACATGTAGCTCATTGAGCTAATTCTACTTCAAGATAAATATTTCAGGAAAGCTCAATGATTGGCATGGCATGGATGAGAAAAGTGGACCCCTCAAAATGCTAAGGACAAAAGGATTGGCTCAAGCTCAAAGCTCAAGACTCTACATTTTCTATTTTAGTGATCCAAGATCACATTGAGTCTATAGGAAAAGCCAATACTATCAAGGAGGGATGAGGTGTTGCTTAAGGAGGATCTTGCTCAAAGTGCTTAGTGATATGATCCAAAGCGCTCAACTACTTTCTCACATCCACATATGACCTAAACCAAAAGTCAAACTCGGCCCCACCGATTCTTCCTATCCGGCGCCACTGAGTTCAGATGTCATAGCCACTGCCACAAACCCTAGGCAAATCGGTTTCACCTATAGGGATCTCAGTCTCACCGAGATGGGGTTGCAATCTCTCTGTTTCCCTTCGTAAGGTTTCGGTCCCACCGAGATGAGCGATCGGTCCCATCGAGATTGCAATGTAAACTCTCTGTTTCCCTTTCGTAACATTTCGGTCTCACCGAAATGAGCGGATCGGTCCCACCGAGTTTACCTGACCAACTCTCTGGTTAGCTTATTACCAAAATCGGTCTCACCCAGTTTGTGTAATCGTTCACACCAAGATTACGTTTTGCCCTAACCCTAATCATATCGGTCCTACCGAGTTGCATGTCGGTCCCACCGAAAATCCTAACGGTCACTAGATTTGCTGAATTGGTCTGACCGAGTTTCTCAATTCGGTCCCACCAAGATTGGCAAGTTGTGTGTAACGGTTAGATTTTGTGTGGAGGCTATATATACCCCTCCACCTCCTCTTCATTCGTGGAGAGAGCCATCAGAACGAACCTACACTTCCAACTTGCATTTTCTGAGAGAGAACCCCCTACACTTGTGTTGAGGCCAAGATATTCCATTCCTACCATATGAAACTTGATCTGTAGCCTTCCCCAAGATGCTTTCCACTCAAATCTTCTTTCCACCAAATCCAAATCCTGTGAGAGAGAGTTGAGTGTTGGGGAGACTATCATTTGAAGCACAAGAGCAAGGAGTTCATCATCAACACACCATTTGTTACTTCTTGGAGAGTGGTGTCTCCTAGATTGGCTAGGTGTCACTTGGGAGCCTCCGACAAGATTGTGGAGTTGAACCGAGGAGTTTGTAAGGGTAAGGAGATCGCCTACTTTGTGAAGATCTACCGCTAGTGACGCAAGTCCTTCGTGGGTGACGGCCATGGTCGGATAGACAAGGTTGCTTCTTTGTGGACCCTTCGTGGGTGGAGCCCTCCGTGGACTCGCGCAACCGTTACCCTTCGTGGGTTGAAGTCTCCATCAACGTGGATGTACGATAGCACCACCTATCGGAACCACGACAAAAACATTCGTGTCTCCTTTACATTTGCACTCTCCAAACCCTTCCCTTTACATTCTTGCAAGTTGCATGCTTTACTTTCCGCTGCTCATATACTCTTTGCATGCTTGCTTGAATTGTGTTAAGATTGCTTGAACCGTGCTAAGTTGCTAAAATTTGCCAAGAACTAAAATTGGGAAAACGATAGATTTTTATTTGGTCAAGTAGTCTAATCACCCCTCCCCCTCTAGACATACTTTTGATCCTACACAACGGCACCGAAGTGATCAACCGCATGAGTGTGCCGCACCTCCACTTTATATAGGCGTCCATCACGGGCTCAACACTTGGGCCTCGCATAGACACTTAAGCCCACAAGTCTACTCGGCCACAATCCGAATATAGCTCGGATTACATCGGACCAGTGTCCTCGGATCCGACCTCGTAGGTTCCTTCCCTTAAGCGTGTGACCCCTTAGGTTCAAGTCGGCTTGGTCGCAGTTCGGATCACCTCCGAACTGCACGGTTGGTAGCGAGCTCTAGCAAGGAATGCCAAACACCAAGAAGACCATGAAGCTAGTTAGGCAAACATGTACATCATACTTCTGTTCCCTTTGCCACACGATATATGTTGTCGGGCTCAAGGCGAGACTGTCATCCTTGTGCTAGCCCGACCTCTTTCTCGTTCCAGTGATACCGACCACTATCCGGATTATCTCATAATCCTTATCGCATGGCCATGCTTATCCTAGTCGGATCACACGAGGGGCCCAGAGTATATCTCTCCTAATGGGAGGGGCAAATCCCATCTTACTCGACCATGTCTCGCAGCATGGGTCTGGACAAGCCTGAAACCTACCTTTGTAACTACCCAGTTACGGAGTAGCGTTTGGTCAGCCCAAAGCAGGTCTGTCACCATCCCGAGAACATGCGCTAGCTCAGGTCTTAGGACATAGAACGTATGTTATACTCGAGACTCATAGATGACATTTCGCCGCGTCTCATAGTTGGGTCTGTCCGACTCGGACCTTATCTCGACTCGGATTCGACTACATTGAATCCGACCAGATCCTTCCGAGTCCATATTATCCGGTTAGCATCCAGTGCTTCATGGCTAGTGAGACCAAGCCTTCGGCCGTGTCACATGATAGTCTAGTCGGCTGCGCGTCCACACAACCCTTTCGACTAGGGACCTTTTAGGACAGTCATCATACAATGCATAGTCCCACAAACAAGTCACGTACTTGCTGATACACATCATTGATAATGTCCAAGGACTATCTTTATTCATAAACACATAGGGAATGTCATCATACATGATTGCCTCTAGGGCATATCTCTAACAGTATCCCACTTGCACTAGAGTAAATCAAATAGACATCGAATGCCCATAGCTCTAACGTGCCCCTCATGCTTGGGTTGTGGAAGCGGCTTAGTCAACGGATCTGCAACATTTGCATCCGTGTGAATCTTGCATAACTCTACATCACCATTCTTTACGATCTTTCATATCATGTGATATTTCTGATCTATGTGTCTGACCTTGTGGTGATTCCTCAGCTCCTTGGCTTGTGCGATGGCACCAGAATTATCACAATAAAGGTCCAACAGTTTCACCTAGGCTGGGAAAATACCAAGATCATCCAGAAAATGCCGGATCCAAACGCCTTCCTTTGCAGCTTCACAAGCTACAATGTATTCGGCTTCTGTGGTAGAATCGTCCACCGTATCCTGCTTGGAACTCATCCAGTGCTCTGCCCCTCTGTTCAGGACGTACACGAATCCGGACTGTGATCGACAATCATCTCTGTTGGTTTGGAAAGTAGCATAGGCGTAACCCTTACGACGAGCTCTTCCTCACCTCCATAAACTAGGAACATCTCTTTAGTCCTTTTCAGGTACTTCAAAATAGTCTTTACCGCTGCCCAGTGACTCTCACCTTGGTTGGCATGGTATCTACTTGTTAGGCTTATTGCAAAAGCAACATCAGGCCTTGTACATATCTTGGCATACATGATGGATCCGATTGCCGAGGCATATGGAATCCTACTCATCCTGCTTCGCTCATCAGATGGCGAAGGACTCTGAGTCTCGCTTAGCCTTATACCATGTGAGAGTGTCAAGAACCCTTTCTTTGCCTCACTCATGTTGAACCGCTTCAACACTTTATCTATGTACGTGCTCTGGCTCAAGCCGAGCAGCCTCCTCGATCTACCTCTATAGATCTTAATGCCTAAAATATAGACTGCCTCACCAAGGTCCTTCATAAAAAACTTGCCATTCAATGACTCCTTGACCAAGTTTACCATCGAAACATCATTTCCAATCAGTAGTATGTCATCCACATACAAGATCAAAAACACTATTGAGCTCCCACTTAACTTCTTGTATAAACAAGCGTCCTCTTCGCTTTTGATGAAACCGAGACTAGTAGCGACCTCATCAAAACGAATATTCCAGCTCCGAGATGCTTGCCTCAACCCATAAATAGATCTCTTGAGATTGCATACCTTACTAGCACTAGTCGGATCGACAAAACCCTTGGGCTATATCATATACACGTCCTCGGTTAATTTTCCATGAAGGAAAGCCATTTTGAAATCCATCTGCCATATCTCATAATCGAAATATGCAGCTATAGCTAGTATGATCCTAGCCGACTTCAGCATCGCTGCCGGCGTGTAAGTCTCGTCGTAGTCAATTCCTTGAACTTGTCCATAACCTTTAGCGACAAGCCGAGCTTTGTGGATCTGAACATTTCCATCGACATCGGTTTTCTTCTTAAAGACCCATTTGCAACCAATGGTAGTTACGCCAGGTGGCGGATCAACCAAGTCCTAGACTTGATTCTCATCCATGGACTTTAACTTGGATCTCATGGCCTCCAGCCATGCCTCGGAATCTGGGCTCACCATAGCTTATGCATACGTGGCCGGCTCGTCGCTTTCTAGCAACAATACATCACACACTCTGCGCAATCTTTCCGACCTCCGTGGTTCCGGTGCCGCTTCCACTACGAGTTCCCTGACTGACTTCGGTATCATCTCATCACTAGCCGAGCCGTCCCCGAGTGGTCCTTGAATTTCTTCGAGTCGAACCATCCTCCCACTGGCCTCCCGACTGAGAAACTCTTTCTCAAGGAAAACCCTGTTCTGAGCAACAAACACTTTGTTCTCTTCCCGGTTGTAGAAGCTATATCCCAAGGTTTCCCTCGGATATCCCACGAATATGCATTTATCCAATTTAGGTGTAAGCTTGTCTGACATAAGTCACTTGACAAATGCTTCACAACCCCAAATCTTTAGAAAAGACAAATTGGGACTCTTCCCGGTCCACATCTCATGTGGTGTCTTGTCTACGGATTTTGATGGTACCCTCTTAAGTGTGGAAGCTGCGGTTTCTAGAGCGTATCCCCAGAATGGCAAGGGTAAATCCGATTTGCTCATCATAGACCAGATCATGTCCAACAAGGTCCTATTCCTCTGTTCTGACACGCCGTTTCTCTATGGTGTACCTGGAGGTGTGAGCTGAGGTACTATACCTCGGCTTTTCAGATCATCATAAAACTCTTGGCTCATGTACTCACCTCCACGATCAGATCGTAGAAGTTTTATAGTCTTGCCGTGCTGATTCTCAACCTCGTTCTAAAACTCTTCAAACTTTTCAAAAGTCTCCGACTTGTGCCTCATCAAATAGATATATACATATCTACTCAAGTCGTCGGTAAAAGTCATGGAGTACTGATAGCCACCTCTGGCAGTTGTGCTCATTGGACCACACACATCACTATGAATAAGTTCCAACAGCTCTTTGCGAAAGGAGACTTAGTCATCTTGCCGAGCAAGCATGATTCGCATGTCTCGAACGACTCAAAGTCGGACGAAGTTAGGAGCCCATCATCATGGAGCTTCTTCATGCGTTTTCGACTAATGTGTCCAAGCCGGCAATGCCAGAAGTATGTCAGATTTATCTCATTAGGCTTAGGCCTCTTGACATTCACGCTATAGACCGGTTCCTGTTCTAGATTTAATATAAATAGCCCATCAACAATGGGTGCATAGCCTTGGAACATACCATTCAAAAATATCGAACAACCATTGTCCTTTAAATTGAATTCATAACCTTGACTCATCAAACATGAGGCAGAAATAATGTTCCGACTAAGTGCAGGAATGTAATAACAATTATCCAATTCCATGATGAATCTGGAAGGAAGCTGGAGCTGCATCGTGCCGACCTCCAACGCAGCAACTCTTGCATTGTTGCCAACCCTGATGTCAATCTCCCCTTGTGCCACACGCCTAGTTCTTACCAGCCCCTGCATCATGTTGCAAATATGAACAACCGATCCGGTATCAAATACCCAAGAGCTACTAGGTATGTCAGCAAGGTAAATGTCTATAACATATGCAACAAGTGTACCTTTGCCTGAAGCAGCATTCCCGGCCTTCTTGCCATGTTCTGCAAGCCACTTGCTACAGTTCCTCTTCCAGTGACCGGTCTCCTTGCAGTGATAGAATACGGTCTTCGAGTCTGGTCCAGACTTCGTGCAGCGGCGGAGGTTACCGTCTCTGTGCCCTTTGCCTTAGCCTTTTTCTTGGACCAACTCTTCTTGAACTTAGCCGATTTTTGCACCATCAACACTTGATGCATGCCTTTCTTAATATCCTGCTCTGCCACTTTGATCATCCCATGCAATTCAGTGATCTTCTTATCCAAGCCATGCATATGATAGTTCGAGATGAACGTCCCATAGCTAGGCGGAAGAGAACCCAGAACTGTATCTGTAGCCAGCTCATCCAAGAGCGGGAAGCCCAACCGATCCAAAGCATGCACATATTCGATCATCTTGATCACATGTGGGCTCAGTGGATCACCTTCCTTCAGCTTGCAATCCATCAAGGATCGCCAGACATTGAACCTTTCGGTCCTAGCCTGTGTCTGAAACATGCTCTTGAGACTCTCAATCATATCGTAAGCCTCAACATTTTTGAAATGTTGTTGCAAATCGGGCTCCATACAAGCCAGCATCAGACAACTGATCTCCGTTGATTCATCAATGAGTTTCTGGTAGGCATTCTTAGTTGTGGCATTAGCATTATCGGCAGGTTCCTCTGGAAGTGGATCCTCTAGAACATGTTCATTTCTATCGTGCTTGAGAACAATTCTCAGATTTCTATACCGGGTGGTAAAGTTTGTTCCATTCAGTTTATCCTTTTCTAGAATTGATTTCAATGCAAAGTTGGGTTGAGCAGGTGGTGCCATTGATCTACAACAGAAAATATGCAATCACTAAGCAATGTGTTTATGTAGAGTAATTCTTGCCTAAACAGAAATACTCCCACTGAAGTCAGCATCCCTTTGCAAACTCTCAGTGATTCAGGATCTGACTAGCCATGCGACTAGTGAGCTTTAGCATCATTGCTAGCTAACATACATATTTGGTAAGAAACTCCTTGCTAATCGTATCTCTATACGACTCCTGTCGGTCGGGAAGGTATCTCATACCCCGGCTCCCAACATTCTTTGCCACAAGGCCCAAAACCGTTTTGATAGCCTTGTCAAGTTAACCTGATGCAGTCCATGTCCGTGTCCGACACGAACCCTTTAGTTCAAGGACACCTAGCAGCACTCCAATTTTATGAGCCCACTACTAGACGTACTTGACGTGCGAAGGTGCAACATCAGGAATGGCAATTTACTTGATATTCATGAGGGATCTTTCTACCATTCTAACATGCACAGAAACAAAGAAGCATAACAATCACAAATAAACACATATTGTGAAATAGTATGGCTCCTTCATGGACGTTCTTCTAGGTCGGCTCCAACTCCGATGACCATCTAGGAACTCCATCTTGTTTGTCATGCCGAGACGCCAAGCCACCAACCTGATCTCTATTATCCAACTACTACAACTAGTATTGAATTTTACATAGAGTCACAAGTCGACCCAGGTTGTTATACAATATAATGACAGCACTTTGGCTCCTGCCGGCTGACAAACATGACACGCAGGCCATGTATAATTTGCACACATGCATCACACACACATGAGCCATACTATTCACATCAAACCCTACAAAACAAAGTTATGCATAGAATCGCATTCTACCGGTTTGTGTGTCGGGTACGAAATACACGCTGATACGCACACTGTGGTACGAAATACACAGCGCTACGCACACAGTGGTCCGATTCTGATCTGACCGATCTCATCGATCATCGTGACTCTGATTCGGGTTTACGTTTCACTGTTAACCCCGATGGCGGATACCGACCGGTAGGGGTAGGTTGTGTCACGACCTTATCGACTCCGGTCATCAGAAAACATAGCCACATCAATCCCCATGTGCAGTTGATCTCATCAACCGTGCACACAGCCGATCTCATCAACGACAACACATCTCATCTGCCGCCTCCACATATCTAATATGCATACGATTTGAATCCAAATACTATAGCAGAGGCTCTGATACCACTGTTGGGTTCTACGGTAGGGTGCGTCGACTACAATTAAAATTTGCTACATGTAGAACAACATGGAATATGCTATGGGAGATGGATCACAGTTTGTTACCACTAGACGCGTAGTGCCGTGCAGTGGAAGAAGAGTTGGGGCAGCGGGTCCGCGTGGATCGTCTCCTCCTTGTCCGATCTCCCTCGAACAGCCGATCGTCCGATCCCACGTACAAGTTCGCCAGAGCGGTGCAAGTGCACCGCCTCTAACGGTATCCGCGCGTGCAGGAGGAACACCATGCGGCGGACTGCTAGGTCCGATCACACAGTCAGCAGCGAGTGGAGGTGGCTATTCACAACACATGCAAAGCCCTAACAACGGCGCCGAAGTGATCAACTGCATGAGTGTGCCGCACCTCCACTTTATATAGGCGTCCGTCACGGGCTCAACACTTGGGCCTCGCACGGACCCTAAAGCCCACAAGTCTACTCGGCCACAATCCGAATACAGCTCGAATTACATCCGACCAGTGTCCTCGGATCTGACCTCATAGGTTCCTTCCCTTAAGCGCGCGACCCCTTAGGTTCAAGTCGGCTTGGTCGCAGTTCGGATCACCTCCGAACTGCACGGTTGGTAGCGGCCTCTAGCAAGGCATGCTGAACACCAAGCAGACCATGAAGCTGGTTAGGCGAACCTATACATCATACTTATGTTCCCTTTGCCACATGATATATGTTGTCGGTCTCAAGGCGAGACTGTCATCCTTGTGCTAGCCCGGCCTCTTTCTCGTTCCAGTGATACCGACCACTATCCGGATTATCTCATAATCCTTGTCGCATGGACATGCTTATCCTGGTTGGATCACACGAGGGGCCCAGAGTATATCTATCACGCCCAATATGCGATACTATCCTAAAGAGACTCGAAGGTCCCACCAAGGATAGAACCGCATATTGAAACGCTTTTGCAAGGTGGATATCATTACATCAACATTACATAATAGATGGGGATACATACAAAAGGCATACAATGCCACATGAATACAACATCATCTTATATAAGAGCACCATCCGACTATGGATGAAACACAAACAGAAGCTCAAACGACATCCACCCTGCTAGCCCAGGCTGCCGACCTGGAACCTATCCCTTGATCAAAGAAGAAGCAGAAGAAGAACTCCAAAACAAGCAAACATCGCTCTCGCGTCATGATCATCGCTTAACATGTACCTGCAACTCTTGTTGTAGTAATTTGTGAGCCACGAGGACTCAGCAATCCCATTACCATGGGTATCAAGACTAGCAAAGCTTAATGGGTAAGAAAGGGGTAAAGTGGTGAGGTTGCAGCAGCGGCTAAGCAAGATATGGTGGCTAACAAACGTAAATAAGAGCGAGAAGAGAGCAAGCGGAACGGTCGTGAAGCTAGCAATGATCAAGAAGTGATCCTGAACTCCTACTTACGTCAAACATAACCCAAAACCGTGTTCACTTCCCGGACTCCGCCGAAAAGAGACCATCACGGCTACACACGCGGTTGATGCATTTTAATTCGTATCTGGTGTCAAGTTATCTACAACCGGACATTAACAAATTCCCATCTACCCATAGCCGCGGGCACGGCTTTCGAAAGTTTATACCCTGCAGGGGTGTCCCAACTTAGCCCATGATAAGCTCTCACGATCAACGAAGGATATACCTTCTCCCAGGAAGACCCGATCAGACTCGGAATCCCAGTTTACAAGACATTTCGACAATGGTAAAACAAGACCGGCAAAGCCGCCCGATGTGCCGACAAATCCCAATAGGAGTCGCACGTACCTCATTCTCAGGGCACACGGGATAAGTCAAGCTACGAGTAAAACCTTCCCTCGAGTTGCCCCGAGGTGGCCCCGCAGGTTGCTCATTTCAGACCAACACTCGAAGGAGCACTGGCCCGGGGGGGCTAAAATAAAGATGACCCTCAGGCTCCGAAAACCCAAGGGAAAAAGGGCTAGGTGAGGCAAATGGTAAAACCAAGGTTGGGCCTTGCTGGAGGAGTTTTATTCAAAGCGAACTGTCAAGGGGGTCCCATAAATCACACAACCGCGTAAGGAACGCAAAATTCGGGAACATAACACCGGTATAACGGAAACTAGGGCGGCAAGAGTGGAACAAAACTCCAGGCATAAGGCCGAGTCTTCCACCCTTTACCAAGTATATAGATGCATTAATTAAAATAAGAGATATTGTGATATCCCAACATAATCATGTCCATCATGGAGCAATCTTCAACTTCACCTGCAACTAACAACGCTATAAGAGGGGCTGAGCAAAGCGGTAACATAGCCAAACAACGGTTTGCTAGGAAGGGTGAAAAGGTTAGGGGCTGACATGGCAATTTGGGAGGCTTGAAGAGCAAATGATAGGTAGCGCAGCAAAGTGATAGAACGAAGCAACTAGCATAGCAATGATAGTAGTGAGATCCAGGGTAGCAGTCATCTTGCCTGAAATCCCGCTAGGAAGAAGAACGAGTCCATGAAAAAGACGAACGGGAGTAGTCGAACGAATCCTCACAATCGCAACATTACCAGAACTAAGAAGAAACATCGGAAAGAAAGAAACAACATGGTAAATGCACAAGCATAAACATGGCATGATGCACAAACAAGTATGATGGATGTCCGGTTTAATGAGGCATGGCATGGCAAAGTGCAACAAACAATACTACAAGTTAAGTGGAGCTCAATATGCAACGAGTTGCATATTGACAAAACACCACATGCAATTATTTAGTTTGATCTCGTTATAAGCCACCAAACAATTTTAAATGTTGTTAAACATGGCAAGAGGTGAAGCAAAAGTAAACTAACTATTTAGGCAAGTTTAAATGAGGCCGGAACAACAAACAACAATTCCAGAAAAACCTCATGTCCATATTTTAGTTTTGGTACTGTTCTGCCCTAAAACATATTTTATTGTTGTTAAACAGGAAAATAAAGTGCACCATGTTAAACTAGGCATTTTTCCACCCCATTTACATATAAAGTTTATTTAAAACCGAGCTACAGTTATTTAGTTACGAAATAAATCATTTTAACATGTCATTTATGCAAATTATTACACACAACAATTGTAAACATTTTAAACATGGATGAAAATAGCATATTATGAAACTAGATGAAAAACTAAGCATTTTTCATATATAAATTATTTACATATGATGCACGGTTGTGGAGTTATTATATGCATGAATTCTAGGGGATTTTCTATAAAACTGTTAATTCACTCGATAAATAGCAAATTCGCAGCAGCGGAAAAAAAACACTATGGGCCGGAACTAGCTGGCCCAACAGTGCACAGGGCGAGGGCGCTGGATCTGAAGCTCACCAGGCCTCATGGGTCGGCTCGGTGGTGAGGCGCTGGGCCTTGCGCGGCGCAGGGGAGCGGCTGGGCCGAAGCAGAGGAGGCCCAGGCACGTGGACAAAGTAGGGCGCGTTCAATGGGGCGACCGGCTCCTCTTGCGGTCGTCTCGCTCGACCAGGGTCGAAGCAGAGGGCTTGGAGGCGGTGGGGCTCCGTCCTCCGGCGACAGGGATGGCGTGGAAGCAGCGGAGGCGAGCGGATCTAGGTGTCGAGAGCCCATCTCTGGCGAAGGTGGCGGCAGTTGGTGCTCCTAGTCAGAGAGAAAACCAGAGGGATGAGAGACAGAGGGAGGCGAGCAGGAGAAAGATGGGAGGAGGAGGCACGGCGACCTGCTCAAGCGAAGACGATGGCGAGGTCCCGCCGGGCTAGAACCTCAAGGTGGAGCCGCACGAGGAGGCACGATAGTTACACTCCATGGTTGGTGCAGGGACAGACTGCGGGATCGCAGGATGAAGCACAAGCTCGACGGCATCCTCCTGGACTACTGGCCGACGGTGCGAGGCTTGGAGCGGAGGAAGCTGCGGGAGGAGTCCGGCAAGGCAGGGGTTGGCCGGAGGTCGGGGATGGAGTGGTCCACCCGTTTCCCAGGCAGATCCGGCGAAGGCTTGAGGTCCAGGAACCATGGCATCAGGGGAGCTCCTGGGGTCATCCATGATAGAGAGGGAGAGAGGTTAGAGAGGAAGAAGCGCGGCAGGGAAGGAAAAAGGAGCGGGATGAGGCCGGCGGCATGACCTGCTGCTGCTGCTGCAGCCGGCGGCGTGGACGCGCAAGGCGACGGGGAGGCACTAGTCCTCACGATCCACTCGGAATCGAGCAGAGGAGGCACTGGTGGATGGTTGCAGCGGTCTGGTTGGGTGGATGGATCCCGAGGGGGATTTGGTGAGTGGGTGGCGACGGTTGATCCGAGGAGGGGGAAGGCTGTAGGAGGCGGCGGCTAGGGGAACAAAAGTCCTAGGATTTAGGGTTTGGTCTAAAAATGGACAAGGAGATTTATATATAGGAAAGGGGAGATGAGTTTGGATCATCCGATCGAAATCGGATGGTTCGGAATAAATGGGTTAGGGAGTCCAAAAGAGAAAACAGAGATGTTTTGTAGATGTTAGGGGATGATCCGGACCCATCGGTAACAACACCCGGGTCGGGTCCAGGACAACTTTCGGACGCGCGCGAGGGGTCTGCGTAAAGAGCAGAGAGGGTCAAACGGTCAAACGGTCAAACAAGAGGGAATCAAAAACCCAGTTGGACTCGGATCGGTCACGAAGGCAGGGGGAACGCGGCAACTACGAACGGATGCAAGCTTTATGAAAACATGCGGATGCAATGCACATGATGCCATGAGATGAGATGCACGCCATGAACAAAATGCAACAAAATACAAAAACCCAACCACGAAGGAAATATCATATCGCATCTCCGGAAAAGGCAAGAGTTGGAGTTACGAATGCGGAAAGTTGTATCTGGGGCGTTACAATATCTCTCCTAATCGTAGGGCAAATCCCATCTTACTCGACCATGTCTCGCAGCATGGGTCTGGACAAGCCTGAAACCTACCTTTGTAACTACCCAGTTACGGAGTAGCGTTTGGTCGGCCCAAAGAAGGTCTGTCACCATCCCGAGTACATGCGCCAGCTCAGGTCTTAGGACATAGAACGCATGTTGTACTAGAGACTCACAGATGACATTTCGTTGCGCCTCATAGTTGGGTCTTTCCGACTCGGACCTTATATCGACTTGGATTCGACTACATCGAATCCGACCAGATCCTTCCAAGTCCATATTATCCGGTTAGCATCCAATGCTTCATGGCTAGTGAGACCAAGCCATCGACCGTGTCACATGCTAGTCTAGTCGGCTGCGCGTCCACACAGCCCTTTCGACTAGGGACCTTTTAGGACAGTCATCATACAGTGCATAGTCCCACAAACAAGTCACGTACTTGCTGATACACATCATTAATAATGTCCAAGGACTATCTTTATTCATAAACACATAGGAAATATCATCATACATGATTGCCTCTAGGGCATATCTCCAACACGAACCTGGGTAAACATTGTGCCCCCTGCCTCCTGTTACCATTAGGCTTAGACGCACAGTTCGGGACCCCCTACCCGAGATCCGACGGTTTTGACACTGACACCTGGGGCCATAGGTTTGACTAGAGGCTTCTCCCTTGAAAGAAAACATATGGTGGGTGAACAAATTACTGTCGAGCAACTGATAGAAAAGCGCATAGTTATGACGATATCTAATGCAATGATCATGAATATAGGCATCACGTTTGTGTCAAGTAGACCGAAACAATTCTGCATCTACTATTATTACTCCACACATCGACCGCTATCCAGGATGCATCTAGAGTATTAAGTTCATAAGAATGGGGTAACGCCTTAAGTAAGATGACATGATGTAGAGGGATAAACTCAAGCAATATTATGAAAACCCCATCCCTTTTCCCTTGATGGTGTAGCGACCACGAACCCAATGGAACAAAGTCTCTGTGCTTAAGTGTCATCCCTGGATCGGTATGCTAACACACACACAGTACTCGAGGAATTATAACAGAGTTCAATCAAACATTTAATACATCGAGGTCCTCATAAAGAGTATCTATTAGAAAAATAATATGGTTGAAGGCCATCTAAATAAAGTAATTGTGGAAGCTTCGAAGATAAATGAGTCCATCAAACTCAAACGGCATAGCTGAGTGCATGACAACGACCTAGCGCACCTTATTCTTCATCGGTAAAGTCTGCAACATGAGATGTTGCAGGCGTGTAGGTCAGCACATGGAATATGCTGGCAGATCACACTATAGAGTGATACGTCTCCAATGTATCTATAATTTTTTATTGTTCCATGCTATTATATTATCTATTTTGGGTGTTTAATGGGCTTTAATATGCTCTTTTATATTACTTTTGGGACTAACTATTAACCGGAGGCCAGTGCCAGTTTCAGCTTTTTTGCCTATTTTAGAGTTTTACAGAAAAGGAATACCAAACGGAGTCCAAATGGAATGAAACCTTCACGAGGATCTTCCTTGGACCAAAAGCAATCCAGAAGACTTGGAGTTGAAGTCTTGGACTCTACAAGGAGGCCACGAGGCAGGAGGGCGCGCCCAGGGGGAGGCGCGCCCCCTTCCTCGTGGGCCCGTTGTAGCTCCACCGACGTACTTCTTTCGCCTATATATTCTCTTATACCCTAGTGTAGTGACTAGACCTCAAACGGTCAAGTCTCTTTGCATCAGTGTCATCCCTGGATCGGTAATGCTGACACGCACAGTACTCGAGGATTTATAACAGAGTTTCAATCACACACTTATTACATCGAGTCCTCATAAAGAGTATTATTACATAAATAAATCATGGCTGAAGGCCATCTAAACAAGATAACAGCGAAAGGGTTCGAAGGTAAATGAGTCCATCAACTCCAACGGCATAGTTGAGTTCAAAACAACGACCTATCGCACCTTATTCGTCTTCTGAGTAGTCTGCAACATAAGACGTTGCAGCCCGAAACGGGTCAGCACATGGAATATGATGGCATAGTTACACTGTAAAGCAATGGTAATGCAAAGACTATATCTACGTGCAATATTTGGTTGGTGCAGGCTGTAAGTTTCATGGTTTTGCATAAAGCTAGTTTTTTCCTACAACAAAGGAATAAATTTTATTTAACTACTCCCATGTTGCCCATTATTTGAGAAGGTTCCTCCAACTCAAATCCCAATTAAAAGTATCATCATTAACCCAACATCATAATTAATTAAAGTAATGTGTTGAGATCACATCAATAGATTCAAGTACTAGATACTCAAGATGTCCATAACAGGGGACACGGCTAACCATGATTAGTTTATACACTCTGCAGAGGTTTGCGTACTTTTCCCCACAAGACTCGACCGCATCCATGATCGAATGATCGAGACATAGCCTTTTTGAAGCATTAACTCTCTACTACGGGTAGACAGTACCACCTACAACCCTCGACATCTGCTAGTCTACCTCTTCAAGAGCTCACGCAACTTACTCAACTATGCCAGAGCCCATAATGGCTTGTGGCTACACACGGAAGTTTCTAGCATGAATAATCTTATGATCCCTTTGAGCATGGGTGGCATTCCATAGGATAATCACACGGGTACTCCGGGATTTCCAAAACAGACAACACTGGGTACTCCAGGTGCCTCAACCAATCCACCTAGATTTGTGTTAAAGTTGCCACCTTAATGTTACCCAATTAAAATAACTCTCAAACTTCCATGCGTGAATCACGATCCAATCCCCGTCTACGAGCATGGCTAAGCAATAATAAGCATAATGTATATTCCCAGGGTGATCAAAAGGTATTAGGTTCCTACCTCAAGCACTAAAACCAAAACCACATGTTCCCAATCCTACCAATGCAAGTATTTGTGGGGCAGAACAAATGCATAGCAAAAACTGGGTATAAAGGAGTATGATCAAAGTGTAACTTGCCTTGCTGACGATCTACAAACTCTAGAGATTTGTAGTAACAAGCTTCGCACTCCGGGTAATCTAGCGTAGACAAACAATAGCGTACATAAGCAATCACTCAAATGAAACACGAGAAAACTCGAGAAAAGAACCAAATCAAACACGAAACCAGCAATGTCTTAAACTAACAAGAGTCAAAACCTAACAGCATTATTAACATGTGAATTAGATCTTAACAAAAAATGCATGTGATTAGCTACAATTTTCAAAAAGATTCAACTCAAATGAAGCAACGAAACTCAAGATACAAACGAAACAAGATTCGTTTACTAATCTGGACTAAAGTCAGATTTTACAGTACCAAAATCACGTTCAAGTTGATTAACTGGAAAGAAGGCTTTGAGACGAAGATTTAGGCATTGGTTTCATCTAATTTGGAGAAACGAGTACAAAGTTATACTGGATTGAAGATCAGGGCAGAAATCATGATAAAAATAATCGTGGATAAAACCCTGGAAAAAAACTAAAACGAACAGACTAGCGAATGAATGTTCGGTGTCTGATCCTAACCGACGAACAATGTTCGTTAAAACGAACGAACGGACGAGCATCCGCTAATTAGGTAAACCGACAAAAAACCGAACCGATCTATTAAAAAACAGATCTAGGGTTTTCTAAAAAACCGATGGTTTTTACCTAAATCGAAAAAAACACGGCGGACGACGGCGGTGGCTCCGGCGAGTCCGGCGAGGCGGGCGGCGGCTCCGGTCGGCGGCTTGGGCGGCGGTGGGTGGCACGGCGGCGCAGGAGGCGGCGGCGCAAGGCAATAGCGGCAGCGGCGCAAGGCGGCGACGGCGGCGGCGCTGGTGGCGGGGTTGCGGCGGCGGGGCGATGGCGGGGCATTAAATAGGAGGGGGTTGTGCCCGACTTGGGGAGGGGGCAAGGCCATGGCAGCGGCGGCAGCATCCCGGACTCCGGCAGGAGTCCGGCTCGGCTATGCGGTGCGGCGCGGGGGCGGTGGCGCGGTCGGGCCGGCTGGGCCGCTGGCCCAGTTCGGTCCCAAGAAACTTTTTTTAAAAATAATTTCGCCCGAACGAAAAAAAACCTAATAAAATATTAGAAATTCTAAAAATGCCAAAAATAATTTTCACCGTCTAAATGAAATATTTAAAACAAAGTGAACATTTTTCTTACCTAAAATGCAATTTTGAAAAATGCATATTTTTCTAATTCAAATAAAATAGCAAATAAATACCACAAAAATCATAATTTGATTTTATAATTCTTTCTCCATTATTTCTCTAAATTTGAAGAAGTCATATTATCTTCTCTTGTTTATTTTTAAATTGGAAATATTTGGAGAGAAAAATTATAAAACCAAATTGATCCTTTCTTCAAATTTGAAATAAATTCAAATATGAATTTTGTGAAACCTCCAACTCTCTCTGTGGGTCCTTGAGTTGCTTAAGGTTTCTAGGATCTCAACCAAAATGCAGAAATGAATATGATATGCATATGATGATCTATGTATAACATCCAAATTGAAAATTGGGATGTTACAAACCTACCCCCCTAAAGATGAATCTCGCCCTCGAGATTCTGTTTGGTCAGCAAAAAGGTTTGGGTGGTCTCTACGAAGGTCTTCCTCTCGCTCCCAGGTGGCTTCCTCCTCGGTATGGTGGCTCCACTGAACTTTGCAAAACTTGATAACCTTGCTGCGAGTGACTCGGCTAGAAAACTCGAGAATCTTGAGTGGCTTCTCCTCATAATTCAAATCATTGTCTAACTGAATTGCTTCCAGTGGGACTGTATCTCTCAGAGAAATATCGGCCATCTCTGCGTGGCATTTCTTCAACTGGGAAACGTGAAACACATCGTGAACTCCTGACAATCCTTCTGGCAATTCTAGCTTGTAAGGAACTTCTCCCATACATTCCAAAACTCTATATGGTCCCACAAAACATGGTGCTAGCTTTCCCTTAACTCCAAAACGCTTAACTCCTCAAAGCGGGGACACACGAAGGTATACTCTGTCTCCGACTTTGTAAATTGTCTCCTTGCATTTTGAATCTGCATAACACTACTGCCTGGACTGGGATACCTTGAGTCTGTTGCGAATCAACTTAACTTTCTCCTCAGAATCTTTGATTAAATCTGGTCCAAACAACTGTCGATCTCCAACTTCATCCCACAATAATGGTGTCCTGCACCTTCTTCCGTACAAGGCTTCGAAAGGGGCCATCTTCAAACTGGCTTGATAACTGTTGTGATAAGAGAACTCTGCATACGGCAAATTGTCGTCCCAACTAGATCCATAATCTAGCGCACAAGCTCTCAACTTGTCCTCCAGAATCTGATTGACTCTCTCGGTCTATCCATCTGTATGTGGATGAAAGGTTGTACTGAACTCTAGCCTAGTACCCAAAGTCTCATGCAACTGATTCCTGAACTTTGAGGTAAATTGGGTTCCTCTATCCGATACAATGGTCCTCGGAACTCCATGCAGACATATGATCCTGGTCATGTATATCTTTGCCAACTTAGCACTCGTATAAGTGGTCTTCACCGGGATGAAATGAGCTACTTTCATCAAATGATCGACTACAACCCACATAGAGTTATAACCCGGATGAGTCCTGGGCAATCCAGTGATAAAATCCATGCCAAGCTTATCCCACTTCCATTCGGGTATCGGCAATGGTTGTAGCAATATGGCTAGCTTCTGATGCTCTGCCTTAACTCTCTGACATACATCACAAACTGCTACATTCTTGGCAATATCTTTCTTCATTCCTGTCCACCAGAATCTTTCCTTCAAATCCAGATACATCTTGGTATTTCCTGGGTGAATTGAATATGGTGAATCATGGGCCTCTTGCAGAATCAACTTCCTGATTTCGGGGTCATTGGGCACATAAACGCGATCCTCAAACCATAAGGTGTCGTGCTCATCCTCATGAAATCCTTTCGACTTTCCTTTGCTCATCCTTTCCTTTATCTCGCAATCTCCTTGTCAGTCTTCTGGGCTTCTCTGATCTTACTCATCAAAGTGGACTGAATTTCCAATGCTGCTACATAACCTCTTGGGACTATTTCCAAACATAGCTCGCGGAGATCCTCTGCTAACTCCTTGGGTAATCCTCCGGTCATGAGCGTATTAACATAACTCTTGCGGCTCAACGCATCTGCTACTACATTGGCCTTTTCGGGATGATAGTGCAGTTTTATATCATAATCCTTGATGAGCTTCAACCATCTCCTCTGCCTGAGATTCAACTCCTTCTGCATGAAGATATATTTCAAACTCTTATGATCCGTGTATACCTCACAGGGGTTTTCGATGAGAAAATGCCTCCATGTCTTCAGCGCATGCACTACGGCTGCTAACTCCAAATCATGTGTAGCATAATTCAGCTCATGAGGTTTAAGCTGTCGTGAGGCATATGAAACAACTCTTCCCTCCTGCATAAGTACTGCTCCAAGTCCTCAATGTCAAGCGTCGCAATACACTTGATAATCCTTCCGTTGATCTGGAAGAATCAACATTGGGGCTGTAACCAAACGTTTCTTCAACTCCTAAAAACTGGCTTCACACTCCTCAATCCATTTGAACTTGGTGTCCTTCTTCAACAACTCTGTCATGGGCTTTGCAATCCTGGAGAAATTATCAATGAACCTCCGATAATAACCTGCGAGTTCGAGAAAGCTCCTGATCTCTCCAGATGTGGGTGCTACCCATTTAGTCACAGAAACAACCTTGGTAGGGTATACTGCTATTCCTTCTCCGGATATAACATGTCCGAGAAATCCAACTTCCTTTAGCCAAAACTCGCACTTGCTGAACTTGGCATACAACTGATGTTCTCTGATCTCTCAAGAACCAAACGTAAATGCTCCTTATGCTCCTCTTCGTTCTTCAAGTAGACCAATATATCATCAATGAACACCGCGACGAACTTATCCAAAAACTCCATAAACACCTTGTTCATCATGTTCATGAAATAAGCAGACGTGTTAGTTAGACCAAATGACATAACAGTACACTCATATAGCCATACCTTGTGGTAAAAGTTGTCTTCGGTATATCCTGCTCTCGAATCTTCAACTGGTGATAACCTGATTGAAGATCTATCTTAGAGAAAACTTTAGCTCCTTACAACTGGTCAAACAAATCATTGATCATCGGGAAAGGGTATTTGTTCTTGATCGTCACTTCATTCAACACACGATAATCAACAACCATCCTTAATGATCCATATTTCTTCTCCTCTAGAAGCACTGGGGCTCCCCAAGGTGATGAACTTGGTCGGATGTAACCTTTCTCTAGTAACTCCTTAATCTGCTTCTTAATTTCCTCCAAATCCTTTGCGGGCATCCGATACGGTCTCTTTGATATTGGCTCGGTGCCTGGCAATAGCTCAATCAAAAACTCAATGTCTCGATCTGGTGGCATGCCTGACAACTCTTCCGGAAATACATCGGGGTAATCCTTCACCACTGGTACTTCCTCCTGTACAACTCCTGATAAGGAATTCACTTGAGTCCTCTTCGGCACATGCCGGGATACATACTTGATCCTCCTTCCTTCTGGGGTGGTGAGAAATATCGATTTACTAGCACAATCAATGTTCCCTCCATACTTTGATAACCAATCCATGTCTAATATTATATCCAATCCTTGTGACTCCAAAACTATTAGGTCTGAGGGAAACACATAGTTACCAATCCTCAAGGGTAACCGATCACACCATAGGCTGGCCATATACTCTGCTCCTGGCGAACTTACTAACATGGGGGACCTAAGGGCTTGGGTTGGCAGGTTATACTTATCCACAAATCCCCTTGATATGTATGAATGCGATGCACCAGTATCAAAAAGAATGAGTGCGGTAAATGCATTAATCAAAAAACTTACCGACAACTGCGTCGGGTTGATCCTCAATCTCCTACACACTGATGTGGTTCACCTGACCTTTGGTGAAGGGCTTGGGCTTCTTGGCGGAACTTCCATTGCCATTTCCATTCTTAGCTTCAGGACATTCAGTGGCATAATGTCCGGTCTTCTGGCACTTGAAATAGGTAATGTGGCTCAGATCTCTCTTGGCTGGTGTTGAAGGGTTGGAACGGTTCTGGCTGCTGCTTCCTCCATTCCCATTGCCATTCATGGTGCCATTATGGTTGTGCAAACTTGCTCCGTTGTGCGTGTGTCCTCCATGGATATGGCCTCCATGGTTGTGGGTATGTCCTCCCGAGTACGGGGAATAGCGGGGCTTCTACTGAGTGATGTCTACTACACAACCTTCTTCTTGTAGACGTTGTTGGGCTTGCAAGTGCACAGGTTTGTAGGAAAGTAGCAAATTTCCCTCAAGTGGATGACCTAAGGTTATCAATCCGTAGGAGACGTAGGATGAAGATGGTCTCTCTCAAGCAACCCTGCAACCAAATAACAAAGAGTCTCTTGTGTCCCCAACACACCCAATACAATGGTAAATTGTATAGGTGCACTAGTTTGGCGAAGAGATGGTGATACAAGTGCAATATGGATGGTAGATAAAGGTATTTGTAATCTGAAAATATAAAAACAGCAAGGTAACTAATGATAAAAGTGAGCGTAAACGGTATTGCAATGATAGGAAACAAGGCCTAGGGTTCATACTTTCACTAGTGCAAGTTCTCTCAACAATAATAACATAGATAGATCATATAACAATCCCTCAACATGCACCAAAGAGTCACTCCAAAGCCACTAATAGCGGAGAACAAACATAGAGATTATGGTAGGGTACGAAACCACCTCAAAGTTATTCTTTCGGATCAATCTATTCAAGAGTTCGTACTAGAATAACACCTTAAGACACAAATCAACCAAAACCCTAATGTCACCTAGATACTCCATTGTCACCTCAAGTATCCGTGGGCATGATTATACGATATGCATCACACAATCTCAGATTCATCCAACCAACATAAAAGTACTTCAAAGAGTGCCCCAAAGTTTCTAAAGGAGAGTCAAGAAAATGTGTGCCAACCCCTATTCATAGGTTCATGGGCAGAACCCACAAGTTGGTCACCAAAACATACATCAAGTGGCACGTGAAATCCCATTGTCACCACTGATAAACACGGCAAGACATACATCAAGTGTTCTCAAATAAAGACTCAATCCGATAAGATAACTTCAAGAGGGAAACTCAATTCATCACAAGAGAGTAGAGGGGGGGAACATCATAAGATCCAACTATAATAGCAAAGCTCGCGATACATCAAGATCGTGCCATAGAAAGAACACGAGAGAGAGAGAGAGAGAGAGAGAGAGAGAGATCAAACACATAGCTACTGGTACATACCCTCAGCCCCGAGGGTGAACTACTCCCTCCTCGTCATGGATAGCGCCGGGATGATGAAGATGGCCACCGGTGATGGGTTCCCCCTCCGGCAGGGTGCCGGAACGGATTCCCGAGAGGTTTTTGGTGGCTACAGAGGCTTTCGGCGGCGGAACTCCCGATCTATCTTGATATTTTATGTTTTTAGGGTACGTAGGCTTATATAGGCGAAAGAAGTCGGTCGAGGGAATCTCAAGGGGCCCACGAGACAGGGGGCGCACCCAGTAGGGGGGGGCTCCTATCTCGTGGCCTCCTCGAGGATCTTCTGACGTGAACTCCAAGTCTCCCGGATCATATTCTTCCAAAAAATCACGATGCTGAAGGTTTCATTCCGTTTGGACTCCGTTTGATATTCCTTTTCCTCGAAATACTGAAAGAGGCAATAAAACAGCAATATGGGCTGGGCCTCCGGTTAATAGGTTAGTCCCAAAAGTAATATAAAAGTGTATAATAAAGCCCATAATCATTCAAAACAGATAATAAAATAGCATGAATGCTTCATAAATTATAGATACATTGGAGACGTATCAGCATCCCCAAGCTTAATTCCTACTCGTCCTCGAGTAGGTAAATGATAAAAGAAAGAATTTATGAAGTGTGAATGCTAGAAGGTGCACAAGTTTGATCAATGATAATTTCAATCACCTTTTCTAGCATGATAATATGTCATAACAGTAGTTCATCTCATAAAACTTCTCACGATAAAGTAACAAGCAATTCACATGTCGAAAGCATAGACCATAAACTAGCAAACTTCATTCTTAGTCATCAACCAATTGCAATTCATCTTATTTTCAGGAAGGGTCTATGTCAGAGCTTTTGTTTTAGCAAACTCCACATACTCAACTATCATATAGTCTTCTACAATTTCTAACACTCACGCAATACTTGTGGTTATGGAGTTTTAATCAGACACTGAGAAAGATAGGGGCTTATAGTGTTGCCTCCCAACGTATTCACCTTTGGGTGATGTCAACAATAATAGTTCATGCTAACTTACATCCAATTGGATATATATATATATATATCAGGATCTTCCCAACAAGAGGTGATTGCCAAAGGATAAAATGAAAAAGGGAAAGGTGAAGATCACCTTTACTCTTGCATAAAGTAAAAGACATAAAGTAAAAGATAGGCCCTTCGCAGAGGGAAGCAGGGATTTGCAGAGGTGCCAGAGCTCGATTTTGAAATAGAGATAAATAATTTTGAGAGGTATGATCTCATTGTCAACCTAACAACCAAGAGTTCCCAATATCTTCCATACTACATACATTATAGGCGATTCCCAAACAGAATGGTAAAAGTTTTTACTCCCCCTCCACCAACAATCATTAATCCATGGCTTTCCCGAAACAACGGGTGCCTCCAACTAACATCAAACCTGGGGGAGTTTTGTTTGCAATTATTTTTGATTTGATTTTGATCTTTTGATCATGGGACTGGGCATCCCGGTTACTAGCCATTTTTCTCGTGAATGATGAGCAGAGTCCACTCATCTTGAGAATAACCCACCTAGCATGGAAGATACTGACAGCCCCTAGTCGCTACATGAGCGATTCGGGCATACAAATCAGATTATTGTTTGAAGGTTTAGAGTTTGGCACATGCAAATTTACTTGGAACGGCACGTAAATACCGCATATAGGTAGGTACGGTGGACACTCATGGAAAAAACTGGGTTTAAGGATATTTAGAAGCACAAGTAGTATCTCTACTTGGTGCAAGGAATTTTGGCTAGCATGAGGGGGAAAGGCAAGCTCAACATGTTTGAATGATCCATGACAATATACTTTAACTGAGATGTCGGAAAACATAACCCATTACATTGTCTTCCTTATCCAACATCAACTCTTTAGCATGTCATACTTAATGAGTGCTCACAATTATAAAAGATTTCTAGGATAGTATATTTATATGTGAAATCTCTCTTCCTTCAATATTCTTTCATGAATTTTTTCAAATGACCAATGCAATGCTTGCTAACCTTCAATAAATTTACAACCTCTACTTCTTAGATGTGAAGTCACAACTCCCCATGGGATAAGCAAATGGGACATATATAATTTCAGATTTATGACAATCAACTCATTCAACAATTTACTCATAGGATATAAGTGAAGCACACGAGTAAATGACAAACTACTCCAACAAGATATAAGTGAAGATCAATGAGTAGCTAAATAATTATGTAACTATGCGAAGACTCTCTCTCATTTAAGAATTTCAGATCTTGATACTCTAATCAAACAGCAAGCAAAACAAAATAAAATGACATTGCAAGGATAGCACAACTCAAGTGAAGAAGCAAAAACTTAGGCTCAACCGATACTAACCGATAGTTGTTGAAGAAGAAAGGTGGGATGCCTACCGGGGAATCCCCAAGCTTAGATGCTTGAGACTTCTTAAAATATTATCTTGGGGTGCCTTGGGCATCCCCAAGCTTTAACTTTTGTGTCTTCTTAATTCCTCTCATATCATGGTTTCTCTTTTTATCAAAAGCTTCTTCCACACCAAACTCAACAAGAACTCGTGAGATAGGTTAGTATAAACCAATGCAAAACCTTATCATTTTCTACTGTAACAAATCACTAACATTATTATTCAACATTGAATACTAAATGCCTCTGCATATTTAATACTCCTACCATCAAATAGAATCATTAAACAAGCAAACATATGCAAACAATGCAAACATAATAGCAATCTGCCAAAACAGTATAGTCTGTAAAGAATGCAGGAGTATCAATACTTCCCTAACTCCAAAAATTATAAGAGAAAATTCCCACTTCAATAAATTTATCATAGCTCATTATGCAAAAGGTTTCATCATTATATCATTCTCTGACTTTTCTAGGGAAGTTTTGCAACAGCGGTAAACTTTCTGTTTTCAAACAGCAACATGTATACTAGCAAAATAAGCATGGCAAAGGCTATCCTTGACTTCTTTATTGAAACTAAAGATGCAAAACATTAATCTAAGTAATAGCAAGCAAATACCAACAAAAGAAAATGACGCTCCAAGCAAAACACATATCATGTGGCGAATAAAAATATAGCTCCAAGTAAAGTTACCGATGAACGAAGACGAAAGAGGGGATGCCATCCGGGGCATCCCCAAGCTTAGGATTTTGGCTATTCTTGAATATCTTGGGGTGCCTTGGGAATCCCCAATCTTAGGCTCTTGCCACTCCTTATTCCATAGTCCATCGAATCTTTACCCAAAACATGAAAACTCCACAACACAAAACTCAACAGAAAACTCGTAAGCTCCGTTAGTATAAGAAAATAAAATCACCACTTAGGTACTATAATGAACTAATTCTAAATTCATATTGGTGTAATATCTACTGTATTTTAACTTCTCTATGGTTCATACCACTTAATACTAGCCATAGATGCATCAAAATAAGCAAACAACACACGAAAAACAGAATCTGTCAAAAACAGAACAGTCTGTAGTAATCTGTATCAAACACTTATGGAACTCCAAAAATCCTACCAAATTAGTAAGTCCTAATAAATTCGTGTACCAATCGAGAGCAAAAAGAATCAGATCAAGAGAACTTTCCTGTGAATTAACAAAACTAATTTACTGGGTGCAAAAGTTTCTGATTTTCAGCAGGATCAACACAACTATCACCGTAAGCTGTCCTAAAGGTCTTACTTGGCACTTTATTGAAACAAAAGCTATAAAACATGATTAGTACAGTAGCATAATCATGTGGACACACAAAAACAGTAAGGATAAATATTGGGTTGTCTCCCAACAAGCGCTTTTCTTTAATGCCTTTCTAGCTAGGCATGATGATGACAATGATGCTCACATAAAAGATAAGAATTGAAACATAACGGGAGCATCATGAAGCATATGACTAGCACATTTAAGCCTAACCCACTTCCTATGCATAGGGATTTATTGAGCAAACAACTTATGGGAACAATAATCAACTAGCATAGAAAGGTAAAACAAGCATAACTTCAAGATTTTAAGCACATAGAGAGGAAACTTGACGTTATTGCAATTCCTACAAGCATATGTTCCTCTCTCATAATAATTTTCAGTAGCATCATGGATGAATTCAACAATATAACCAGCACCTAAAGCATTCTTTTCATGATCTACAAGCATAGAATTTTCACTACTCTCCACATAAGCAAATTTCTTCTCATGAATAGTAGTGGGAGCAAACTCAACAAACACTACAAAAAAATACACTTCCGTGATGATACGTGTTTGTCACAGTAGGTCGCGTTTTTTGTCATGCATGTACATCCATGACAAATTTATGACAGAATCAAGATAGTCATACATGTGCTGTCGTAGAAGTGTTCCATGACATTACCAAAATTATCATCACGGAAGTGTCCACTTCCATGACGATAAATCACGCGTCACAGAAGTGCTTTCGTCAAGGGTGACCGACAAGTGGCATCCACCGTAACGGAACGCCGTTAAGCTATCGGGTCGGATTTTGGATCCGATAACCCGTTAATAGCCCCGACCAATGGGAAATTTCCACGTGTAAAATTCTGATTGGCCGAAGGGAACACCTGTCAGCTCGTCAGTGGGCCAGATGTCGCCCGTCCATTGGAGGAGACATGCCTATGGTACGTTGACACGTGGCTGGGCCCAACAGAGGCCCATATAGGTTAAAAAAGCCGGCCCAGTCAAAGGCCCATAGAACTTAATCAGGTACTAGTGGGCCAGCCCAATAACGGCCTACTTAATAAAGGCCCATTTACAGCCCGAAACCAGATCTGGCACGTTAATTGTTCGCCCAATATTTGGGCCCATTTACGGCCCGAAGCCAGATCTGGCCCGTTAATTGTTCGCCCAATATTTGGGCCCATTTGCGGCTCGAAGCCAGATCTGGCCCATTAATTGTTTGCCGGATATTCGGGCCCAACAACAGCCCAGTGACTTTTGGCCTGTTAGAGGCCTGATGTAGACATGGGACCATTTCAGCCCAGTGTGACTTTCGGCCTGGGAACGGCCTGTGCTGCCCATGGGCCATATATGGTCCGACGAGACATCGGGCCCACTAACGGCCCGTGCTAAAGGTGGCAACAGTTAAGCCCAACGTGACTTTGGGCTTGTTAAAGGCTTGTCGGGTAATTCGGCCCGTTGATGCCTGTACTAAGCTTTCGGCCTCTTGAAGGCCCATGATATCAGTGGGCCAACTAAGGCCCGAGATATGTTTCGGCCTGGTAACGGCCCGTGAGCTAACTGGGCCCATAACGGCCCGGTCTACATTTCGGCCTGCTGAAGGCTCGTCGACGACTAGTGAAAATTGAGGCCCAACATGCATTTTGGCCTGCTAAAGGCCTGTGGTTTCATCTCGGTCATAACAGGCGAGTACAATATTCAGCCTGTTAATGGCCCAACGCTACCTGGGCCGAACTAAGTGCTGGGTCGACAAAAGGCCCAACTAAAATATAGGCCGGTGTAAGTTTGGGCCTGGTGCAATGTGTGAAGGCCCCAATCATTCGGGCCCAAGAAAGACGCAGGCCGGCCCAATTGTGGCCCGCTAAAAACCTGGCCCGTTATCGAATGTTTCGGCCCGGTCGACTACATCTAATTTTTTTTCAGATAGCGAATGATGGCAGTAACTAGTAGGAATTAAGAACAAACATACTCTATACAATAAAGAAATTACGGCATAGTAACTAAGAATAAACCTACACTATACAATAAAGGATTTAAGGTATATTACATCCACTGGGCATCGAAGTTCGCCACCAGTGATCATAAAGCGCAACGAGGAAGCAGATTACAAAAACTAGGCACCATTGCATCGTAACAAAATAATACTGAACCGAGACCACTTCCAAGACAGTTCAAGAAAGGTTAGCCTTGCAGGGGAACTGCTGCGCAAGCTGCTGAGCAAGGCTGTGAGACCGGCCTAGCATGTCGGTCATAGCTTCCAGGTGTAGCTGTTTAGCGATGCGGTTCTCATTGGTGTTCTCCGCAATCTTTCTTAGAGATAGGACTTCAAGTCGAAGTTGAGTTGCAGAATGCCTTTCTGCTAGAACTTGGGACTGAAGAAGTCGAACTGATTCAGACAACGAATTCTATGAGCTTGTCTGACTGTTAGTATCAAGTAACTTGAACACTGCATCAAGACAATACTTTGGGGTTATCTCGCTATCTTCAAGATGTTTTGCCTTCTTTACTGCAATATATGTTGGGTTTGTCTAACAGCCTTCAGCATACTTGTGCATGCCATCAGGCATATCACCCTGAAACAAAGCAGAGAGATGACAGTTTTGCACGTGTATAAACAAAGATGATAACTGTTCTATCAATTCTATCCAATTTCAAATTAGAAAATAAAGAGTAAGTTCAAAATATCAATAGCATAATTTGGCATTGTTCATAATGCGGGGAGCTTCACCACACTACTGGATTACCATGTCAACATAACAAGCATAGATGAAGGGCAAAGAAAATCATTGTATCTATTTTGGATAATGTGCATGGCATGTTGTTCATATCATCAGCCACATCAGTAAGATAAAACAGGAGATGACAAGGTGCAAGGTGGGCTACTTCACCACACACTGGATTATAGATCCACAAAACCAAGCATACATATAGGGAGTATTAAGTAATGTGGATGGTATGAATAAGAAATTTGGTTTTACAAGTAAAACTTAGAACTTACGGTTCTTACGAACATGCATTTTGGTAGAAACAGCAAACTAAACAATAGTAAACGATAGGGAGTATGAGCAAATTAAACAGCAGTTGAGGATAAAGGCTTTAGAGACTTACATTAACAGTTAACACCGGCTTTATAATGCCCTTCTCCATGTCAAGGGAAGGATAACTCAAGAATT
This sequence comes from Triticum dicoccoides, assembly GCF_002162155.2. Classification (NCBI taxonomy): domain Eukaryota; kingdom Viridiplantae; phylum Streptophyta; class Magnoliopsida; order Poales; family Poaceae; genus Triticum; species Triticum dicoccoides. Next base: position 288,980,005 of record NC_041381.1, on the reverse strand, counting down.
TCAGCACGGAATATTCTTCATAAGCATTGCCTGTACTCTACATTTTGTAGAGAGTAATTATAGATATGATAATACTGGAAGGGATAGAGGATAATGAAGATAAGATGCAGATTGATGCTACATAATCAACTACCAATCCCTGGAAGTACAAGCGTTATAGGACAAAATGTACTGACAAGAGCAATGGGCTACACTTTTGCACTGGTCTACTTGTTGGTAAGATTAAATATAGATCTGATCTTTTTTAGTGAATGGGGGGCGAGGGAGATAAGGTGCAGAATGCTACAAAATGAACCAATCCCTCTTCCCATAATACAAGAGTGTTTTGAACACTGTTGTACTGTACAAAATGTTCTTATATTATGGGACAGAGGGAGTAGCTGTTAATGTAAGTACAGTGATAGACCACGTTCAGTCCTTACAAGAGGACTGCAGAGCTAAACCTCTTCAAAAGCATTGGGTTGATTCTAAATTTGTGTAAGAGTCCATACGGATCTTATAATGTCCACCAAATGGGCGATTACGAGGCTAACATGTGCAGTGATGTTACATAATCAAACAGCTATGAAAGTAAGTATGGTCATACAGGGCAAGAGGTACTCACGAGAGCAATGCAGTGTGCAGTATAGTTGCGAGATTCTGTGGTCCCTTGAGAACGAATGTTCTTCTGCTAACAGTTTTCATACAAGTGAGACATTAAGGCAAATGCAGAAATGTAGTTCAAATTATGATGTGATATCATAGACAGTACCTTACGCTGCAGCCGAGACCAATGTGTAACAAGATTATTCCAGTCACCGTCGGATAAATGTAGCACCGGAGACTTTACAGAAATTCCGTTCAGAGGCTTGCCATCGAAGTGCGCTTGCCTCAGGTAGGAACGATACTTCATCAACGACTTCTTGAAAAGCGCAACCAACTCTTGCTCGTCATCACAATCCAGTTTGCTCCTCGCCTATTTAAAAGAATGAAATCTTGTGTCTTCTGTCAGCAGAAACATATGCAGTAATGACCATGAATAACATTAGTACATTACTTACGTGTAAGTTGCGGAGGAAGACTGGAAATTGTTCTGTGTCTGCGGTATAATCTTTCCATGAAGGAAAGATGCGCACAAAGTTCCTGACAACAACATAAGCTTCGTCTTCTAAACTGGGAAGAAATGGAACAGGGGTCCTATTTGCTGCAATTGGGGCTCTATCTGGTTCGAAAAGGGATTTGGCAACTGGATTTGGTGTACTCTTTGCTGGAATGGGGGTTTTGCGTCGTACAGCTGGTGCTATGTCAACTGGCATAATCATACTGTTTGCTGCAGTTGGGGTCTGCTGAGCTGGGGCATCAGAAATGACCAGTGTAGTAGGGCTAGAGTCTGCTAGAGTTGGGGTATTTTGTGGGTCAGGTGATATTGCAACTACACCTAATGGGCTATTTGATTTATCAGGCGCCACTACCTTTTCCAAATACTTTCCTTGTGCTCCTCCACGATCAGCAATCTCCCTCTTCCTTTTGAACGTCTGATACACAAGAATAGCATTTGAATGGATAAATGTGGTATTATGACAGATGGGGTATGTACTGAAAATGGATAGGCAGGGCGTATTCACATACACGATGTGTAAACTAAGCTAATGGCAGTTCAACAAAGTAGAAGCAGTGCAAAGCATCAATTGCAAGATATGTGCGAGCAATGTAACCTTGGAAAGTTAGAGCAAGTACCTTGATGGGTGAATAAGATAGGGCATCTTCCTCTGACTCCTCCACTAGGGAGCTACATTGACCTAGGTCTCCCTCTAGCTCAGAATCACTGTTAGGATCACATTCTGAGCATGAATCTGTAGGTGGAGAGCGTTTGCATTGCATTGCATCCAGACTTGATTTCAGTACCTTAATGCCAAGTTTGACAGGCATGGGCATTGTTCTGCTTTATTCTTTTCATGCGCGCAAGCTCATAATCATTATGATGATGTACAGAATCTGAGATTCATGAAAACATAAAAAGTAGTCAGATTATCTATGGAATGCATTGCGGATTCAACTCGGAGAGTGTCTCCCTATAAACCCCTGCATATGCAAAGTTCACCTCCCCAACCGTGCTGACCAGACCAGACACAGAAATACAAACCCCTTATGTCTCTATAACAGGCAGGCACACATTTCAAAACTGAAGTAGGAACATTAGAATCATATGAAATTCGTATTTAAACAAATAAACTAAGCAATTATGAGTGGCGTAATGTTTAGCTTCAAGGGTGGAGTGTTGGTAGTGCGACACAAAGCAAGTAGGCAGATTGTATTCCATGTAAAAGATCGAAACCTATGTAAAAGCTGGAAATGACACTTTCTTTCTATAAAATGTAGTGTTCGTTACCCACACATGATGGAAGAGATCACATAGAGAAATACTATTCACTCAGGTCTACGGTTCCAGTATTTAGAAACAGGGTGGTCCACCCTAAAAGAATATTGATAACAAATATGACAAGGCAAGCATAGATGTAGTGAATCAATCATTTACTTATGAGCTTATTAGGACAAGTATGCAGAATTGTAACTGCAGTAAGAGACCGTCCAAAATCTGAATGAAGAAGTTTGTCTAGCACTTATTGTTTGCAACTAATCGACGTGAATAATTGGATATTATATCGAATGAGTAAGAAAGACAAGTAAAATTGTCAACAAACCTGGCTTGTAGTAGTAATCTGGGTTAATGTCACTACAACCAACAATCCAAAATGACTAGTTTCTGCTACGAGGGCCGGAATTTTGAAAACCCTGTGAACTTTAGAGGTACTAAAGATTACCAAAATACATCTGAACCATTAAGTGTAGGTAGCATTGAGCACACAACAAACCCTAATGATAGCCCTGCCTAATGAGTAATGAATCAATTAGAAAATGGGTGATGAGGAGTGGCTGCTGAGTGTTGAGGACGTATCTCAGGATAAATTGGGTTGGCTTGGTGGGTGATGCACGCCTGAGCCCTGAACGGACTGGGAAGGTAGGCACGGTGGTGCGCCCGGGCAGCGGTGACGCTGTTGGGCGAGCGGCTCCTGTCCTCCTGTTAGTCCGGCGTCTCCTCCTAGAGTCATGCCGTCCGAGGACGGCAAGTCGCTAGCGAGGCAGGCGGCTGGGGGCGAGTAGAGATCGAAAGCGCGCAGCAGAACAGAGGGGAATCGGTGCCTGGGACGACCCAAAATCCCAGGGTGGGCTGGCCCACCGTGGGCACCCTGTAGAGATACACACCCGAGCGGCGAACATGCATTTTTGAAACTAATTTAGGAACATTTAGCTGACCAATTAAACAACTCTGTTTTAATAATATCAGATTCATATTTGAACATCTAAGCTTGTTTAGCTTGATGTGTGGAGTAGTGTTATTATGACATGAAGCACGTATTCTGATCGTATAGTGATCATAAAAGGGGGAAACTCTAAGCATATTTTTTTAGCAAAAGAGGGTTTTCCCTCCGATTTCTATTAAAGAAACCACCATGGAACCAACATGATCAATTAAACCCTAAGCATGATCAATTAAACCGTATTATGGTTGTGCCATGGCAGATTTGAAGCTGCAAACCAGAGAAATGATATTTAGCATCCATTGTTTGCTTCGAACTAAGAACTAAATTCTAAGAGCTGAAAAGAAAGTAGAGTAACCAAGTTAAGATCTATTTTCTGGTTGAGATCAAAAAGTTGAGGAGATATGAAGTACCACCTCTCTTGCGGCGCCGTGTAGGCATCGGGGGTGCGATGGCTGTCGGTGGCGTTGAAGCAGATCTGCGACGGTAGACGGGTGCATTGGGGGATAAATCCCGTTGCGGTGGAAGAGAAGGCCATGTGAGCGGCCCCGGCAAAGAGGACGACGGCACCGATGAAGCAAGAGGACGCGATGCAAGGCTATTGGTCCGTCGCCATGGATGAGAAACGTCCATATCTAGCAGTGGACGACGCGGTCTTGGTAGGCGCTCCAGCATGGTGGAGGACGGTGGTGATGGATGTGGTGGAGGACGGCAGCGATGGATTGGGTGGCGGACGGAGGCTGGTGTGGGGATGGGGTGTTCTAGCGCGGACGGTGTACGAATGGGAAAATGGAGGGAGAGGTACGGGGAACCATGTTTTTGGGACGCGCCTGTCTGAAATATGGGAAAGTTACGAACTTAGCCCCCGTTTAAAATTTGGACGTCTCGTCGGTTGGGGATAGGACGGTAATCTCGCATCTCGCTAATATTTGCCCAGAGCGATTTCGGGCGAGGAGAGGGTGGTTGGCGCCCACGGTGTATGAACGGGGCTGACAGGTAGGGCGGTTGTGTCACGTCTGAGTGAAGTTACAAACCTTCCCCTATTGAAAATATTTGCCTACATCGATTTCGGCCGAGTCGAGTTTGTTTTGCCGCCCACCGTGTATGAATGGGGAATGGAGGGAGAAACGGAGGTCTTTCGGACGAGCTTGAATCAAATGTGTTTTGCCGCCCATGTTTGACACCCACCGTGTTGGAATGGGCTCAGAGGCGGTCGTGTCACGTCTAATTGAAGTTACTAACCTACCCCTATTTAGAGTAGTGGAAATTGGGCCGATGGATTGTCTGTGTAATGGGTAGACAGTAATTTCCATCTCCCAAACACTTGGCTTCAGGCAGCCGACGTGGGAGTGGACATTTTGCAGCTTCTTTCGAATTTTGGGACAATAAGCATCCACGTTTACCCTGGCAACTAAATTCGAATCCATTTTGTATTCCTATATGAATCTTTATAAATCGTTCTATGTGTTTTTATATATCTTCAAAAGGACGACAAAGATGTATTCCACTGTCATATATGAATATGGTTTACAAATGCCGATACTCATATTCAGAAACTAGTATCCAGTTTAAGGTGAATTCGAATATTTGGAACACTTCATGTCCAACTCAAATGTCACACGCAGCATAATGTGTACTCCCATTTAGATATGTACACAAGCGATGTATCAAGATTCAAATATCGAGTCAATCAACCAAGAATGTACAGAACTAAAAGACATATAAACACTTATAGAGTATATGGATCAATAATATCAACTAACATACATAAGCCAGGCCGCTGTACTTTTTTTTGGCTACAACAGCATCTTTTTTTTAGCCAGCATCTTGGCCCTTTCCGATGCGTGCCACTTATGGTCCATCTATACTACTACTATTGCTGAATGCACATTCAGCCCGATTGGCATATTTGTAGGTCTGGCACAGCAATCCAAATGAAATGTCTCCGAGTCTTATCAATTAATACTGACTTGTGCTCAAATAAAATTACAAACCAAAAAACAAAAAAAATATTACATGATCTCTAAAACAAATGGTTTGATTGATTACATGAACAGACAACACAAAGGTTATTCAACTATGGAAAGAACATTTCACCAATGATTTACCAAGTAGGAATTTAATTTCCTTTTTTCCTTCAGGACCTTAACAATCTGGTCAGTCTCAGCTTGCTTCGTTTTGAAATCCACCAAATATTTAATGGTTGTCTTGGGTACTACTTGTGATTGTGTTGTTTGCTTCCTCAACATGTCAACTTCATCTCTAAGTGCAGAAGCAGAATCTCTTTCTACCACTAGTTTATCCTCTAGAGCATCAGCAGTTGGCAATTCATAATGCACGATTGGGTCGGTGCCACTACTGTGGGATGATGCAACGTCCATGGGGACCTCGCTCTTTGATCTTGGGCTAATCTGTTTTGCCATTAAAGTTCCGATTGGATTCAGAAAAGTTGAAGTTAGCAAAACATCTCAACTGGGAGTTATAACAGCAAACCAGTTAAACAAACAAGGAATTAAAGAATTTCAATTGGATGCTGAAAAGTACTCCCTCCGTCCCATAATGTAAGACATTTTTTAACACTATGCTAGTGTCAAAAAACGTCCTATATTATGGGACGGAGGGAGTAGTTATTAACATCATTGTAACCCACTGTTGCAGCAGCAAAGCAATTAAACAAACAAGTAGATATTTAAGTTAAGGCAAACAGGTAATTCTTAACAGTAAGTATCAAACACATAGATAGGCGCAGTCTACAATATGATTAACAGGCTGTGCCATTATGTAATCAGTAGCAAACTAAATTAAGCCAAGCAACATAATTGAACAATTTTGTAATAAGTGGCTAACTAAAATTCCGAGAAGCAGGTGACTGAACTTACGCTAGTCCTTTGTACAGGCACACTGCAACTTCTTTTTCGCTTACAAGGTTGTACAAAGGAGTCCATGGCATCAATTGCTTGGATACGCAGTCCCAATACTTCTTTCTTCCCACACTGCATGGGTAAGTCGAATGGTTAATCTGGTAAGATGGTGCGTCCTTGATATGTTATATGAGGACGTGTAGTCAGACTAGTTGTAGCCAAACACATCACACTGGCTTTTACTGTATATTTCATGTGATTACTTTTCGCATATCGAGATCTAAGCAATCTACAATAGGATGAAAAGACTGGCATCCTTCACATTATTGGCAAACTCAGTTCATAGAAACAAGCAATTCAACCATTTTGTGGGTAAATCAAAAGCGCCACTAGAATATTTTTCACTACCCAATCATACATGCAAAAAGGGGCGACGCCACCATAGGGGCTGGTACGGGCGGCCGCCTTAGGTGGCTGGAAAGTGTGCACCTAGTTTGACTCGTCCAGGTTGGCCCATGCTAGTTTTGTTCGTCCCAACGCACGAGCAGGCAATGTAAAAAATGAAGAAAAATGTTTCAATTTGGATGGGCCGATAACATAAGTGCAAGGCAGGCCCTATAGCAGGCTCGCGGCCCAAACGAGCGCCTCCCATATCAATCGACAGCAGGAAAAATCCCAATTCATTCGCTCCAGCCTCCAGTCTGGTTTGCTCCTAACCTAGCCGCCACTGGACAGACCGACACAACACTTCCTCGCACCCTCGTTGGAGGGCGGTCGCCGGGCTTCAAGCGAACAGAAGGACAAGAAGATGAAGATCCAACCCTGGGTGTAGCCTGCGTGGGAGGCAGCGGCGGCAGCATGGGCATGGCATCGAGCTTGCGCAAACGGACAGTCGTAGCTTGCAAGAGTAGCATGCGCAACGAGCAGGTACATCACATCCCTGATTATATCTAATTCAACTCTTCAATTTCTGGCCAATAGTTAAACCTGACGGTGTTGTAAAACTGCTTGTATGTAGGGAATCTATGAGAAAATGAAACCAATTTCTACTTATTTTATAACTCCCCCAATCAATACTGAACTGACTGAATCTGATGTATCTAATCAAGTTTCCGGTGCAAACATACAAGCTCATGTTGTTCTTGAGCCTGAAGTGTCTAATGAACAGACTCTAATGAAGGATTTGATGCAAACATTTTACATGCTCCTGGTGATGAACATATAGTGTCTAATGAGGGATCTAATGCAAGCATTTTGCAGGATCATTGAAGGATTTAGTGTCTAATGATGATGTACTATGTTGAGAGAGACAAAGATTTGTAGGCATTGATGACAAGCAAATTATAGTGCATTTTCATAGCTTGAGGAAACATCGAGGCCATCTACCAGAAAGTCCCCGTATCATGACAACATAGCATAAATACTTTTCTAATCTATTGTTTGAAACTATTGGCATACTTGTGCAGGATAGATATATTGATATGCAGTTTGCGCACTGGTTATACATGCAATTATACTTCGATATTTTCAGCCAGAGAACGAATAATTTGGGCAGGTACAGACCATGTTTGTAGTCCTTGTACACCATGTTGCATTTTGTGTTTTTTGGTGCTTGCATCATTTAGTGTTTATAATCTGAACTACTTTGGATCATTAGCTGGTTTTCAAAGTGCATGTAGCTTCACATTTCTCAAGTTATGTTGATTTCCTGAGTGCAAGTGCCTTCGTATTTTTTAAGTTAAATATTCGCCCCTGGTAACTTGAATTCGTGGATCAGCCACTACACACAAATCATACACGAATGCTAGTATGAATTAAATGAAATGCAGGAACTTATGCTAGCTCGTTGTACAGGCTCGCTGCAGCTCTGCTTGCGCTTGGGATGTTCCATGTACAAGTCCATGTTACCACTTGCTTGGATGTGCAGGCCTTGTGCTCCTTGCATCCCCCTCTGCATTTTTGACATGGCGAATGGTTGATCAAATAAGAGGAATCGACCTTGATGTTGACAGATACTTACAAGGTTATACGGGTGTGCAGGATGTGTACCAGATCCCGTAGCCCCGTCATGCTTCGCTAAAAAATGGATTTGCTTGTTTTAGATGATATCTCCAGAAGAAATAAGAGTTAAAGTCAGAGTTGCACAGGCGTGTAAGCTCAGAGAGCAGTGAAAGGATATCCAAACATCGTCGGAACAGTGCACAAGGGAGTGATTGTGGATACCTAGTTCGGGCCGGCGTTTGGGCATGCTCGCCTAGCAAGAGTGCGGGTCACTTCAGAGCCGTTGAGGGTGATGCACTGGCGTTGGCTGGCCGCGCACGGATGCAGATCTTGAGTGGCAGCGGAGCGCTACGATGCGGTGGACGAGACCGTTGGTGAAGCCCCAACGACCTTGGGGGGCGGAGGTGTGACGATGTGCTCGGTGAAGTAGCCCCGGTGAGCTGGGAGACGGTGTCGGTGAAGCGCACCTGATGCGGTGGAACTCGGTGTCTGTGAGGTGCGTCGGTTGCGGCGGCCGACGTTGTCGATGGACCACCCGGTGCGGCAGACGGGGGCATAGATGAGGTAGCTCCGGTGCGGTGGTGAAGCGCGACCATCGTCTTCGTCGTCGTCGTCCGGCACAGAGGTGGGGAACAGTGGGGAAAGAGACGAGACGAGGGGCGATTCGAGGGATGGCGGCGAATTAGGGATTTGAGCAATCTGGGCGCGGAAGGGGACGATGGAGAAGAGAGATTTTGCAGTGCTAGAATTGGGGCCGCCAGATATTTCAACCCGAAACATGGAAGCGCCAACTTATATTATCGTCGTCCTTTTTTTGGGGGGGAGGGGGTGGGTGGCTGGGTGCTACACGTCCGTCCTACACACGCGACCACCCCGACAGGACTACGCTTCGGTGCCTTAAGACACCTGCCTTTGTGTCCATGACATGTGGGCCCAACAGGTGGCTGGCCCACATGTCAGTCACCCAAGGGTTGTTTCCTTTAAGGCACCAAAGCAGCGTCCACCCCGACACGACCCTGGTCTGCCTGGTGCGCCTACATTTGAGAATGCAAACGAATCTTCTTTCATTTGCAAACGAATCTGTATGTATTACCATGCCCGTGTTTTCCTTGCAATAATTAGTCATTTGAAACGAGATACTCCATCCGTTCACTTTTGTAAGTTGTTTCAGACAACTTAAAATGAACTGTTTTGCACATTGTCTGAAATGTCTTCAAGGTCTTATAAAAGTGAACAGAGGAAGTACTATAAATTAATTAATGAGGAGTTATTTGAAAAAAAATCAAAACGGGTACCCACGCTAACGTGGATTAGAGTGTGTCACATAATTAGTTATTTGAATTAGAGTGTGTGTCACGTAGTTAGTTATTTGAATTAGAGTGTGTGTCACGTAGTGATCTCCAATTCTTACGTGGATTTCGCATTTCACTGTATCCATGCTACTTTTTTAATACAAATTCATATGTATATGATGAACACCATGGTAGTGAGAAAACTTTTGGATGGATTCAAACATATGACATACAAAATAGCACAACAAATTGAGCCACTGTCAACTTTTCAAAACTTAGTATGGCACGAATTCGAAATAATTACCCGTATGCCTGGTCCTCGGTTCAAATCTTACAATGTACACCGAATTGAAACATCGATATTAAGTCTCGTACTATGTACATTCAAATGTTGTTTTTAGTCCCCCCCCCCCCCGTGCGCACAAATGCTACATACTTCCTGTATCGGTCAATCTTCCTCTCCTAACCACCTTAGCAAGCTATCGGTTTCCAACACACGTTCGTTCTTTCTCTCCATGTTTAGATCTCTAAGTCTCTCAACTACACAACCCCTTTTTCCACTCCTGTTACCA